>NC_086353.1:26588908-26646408 GCF_036324505.1 Eleginops maclovinus | reverse complement strand
AATCTGTGTCAATGACTTAGTTATTTCAGTTGGGTGGGGCCAGGAATCGATATGAAACACTCTCTGGATGTAGAACAGGTAAGAACCCACAAAACAACTCAAAGTTCAGGTAAAATCTATCAGTAGGTCTTACTCAGAATCCAGGGAGTAAATGTTCAGTAAACAGAATCAGGATCAACTAACAAATCATGCTGAAGTTTTTTCGCTAAAGACCAATTTTTCTGGGGGGGGGGGACGGGGGGTCAACTATTGAATGAGTGGGGCACATTTAATGATTGACAAGGAGGACAAAGACAGTGTTCATTCACAGAGTTCAAGTTATTGCTTGAAAAACACATAAAATACCATTTTTGTTTTAATGGTTTAATAACAGAATCGGTGTCAATGACTCAGTTACAATAAAGTTACTTTACCAATAACCTAAATGCTGTTTGGGGTAAAAAAAAAAATACATTATGTATGCCGCCAATCGTTGTTGTTTTCTTTTTTAATATTTTTTTCTGTTTTTGTTTTAGTTACAGAATTAATTTAAGTTACTTTACTTAATTGCCTTACTGGAAAAAAAAAACCTGTTCGTGTTGTCTTTGGCCCAGGTTACAGCGCAGTAGTGGCTGGCGGGTCAGTTGATGGACCTTGAAGGACAGGTATGTGGCTTGGTCTGTAAGTCCTGTGGACAGCCAGGCAGAATACTGAATGAATAATACTGAGGGCTCAGGGAGGACATGTGACAACATTGGGTCCTTCTTCCTCACTGGGGGCCCCATCAACACTGCACTGTGCTGTTTGGAAATTCAGATCTCTGGGGGAACAGTTCCCAGAACATCAGCCTTCAGTCCTGCACAGATGACACAGCTCCACCTCCTCCAAAGTCTCCAGGATCTACAGGGAGGTGTTGATGTATTCCCAATTAAAAGGACTCTGGTAATCAATGTTGTCTTTGGACTCTCTCTTTGTGTTCACACTTTACCAAAGCCAAAATAGCCCGTACTCTCCAAATGTTCAACACTTACCTGATCCAAATCTTGCTTTTAGATTTTCCTCCTTTCCTCCTAAACTATGATCAGAAGGATGTTGTCATAGCTGATTTGGTTAGTGAATTACCCTGGACATGGAAGACGCTGATGCTCAACAGAAATATGGTTTCTTACTTTATTTGAGATAATCCAAAAAAATGTTCAGGTAAATGAACTTGATTGTGAGATGAATAAAAAGCTTAATGTTATCACATAGAATATCGATAATGAGGGTTTTTTTTAGAGAGAAAGGTTTGTTAAACCAACGTTTACAATTTCAGCATGTTACATCATTTTCATTTAAAAAATATATATATTTTTTTATTATTATTTTATATATATTTTTAGACAAAAACAATCATTTTCAATTCTTCCCCCAAAAATTGAAAAACTGAAAATTTATAAAAAACTGAAAAACAGTTAATCGTAGAACAGTTGTCATAATGCTGTCATGAAATACAATATATGTCACCCTAACTCAAAAAATATATAATGTATATTATTCATTAAAAAAAACACAATCTCACCACATTTAGTTTTTCCTGAGCTTTGGGTTAACCATGAGCTGATGGAGAGAACGAATGCAGAACCAATGATAAGGAGTCTGCTGTCAGCCAATCAGAGGACCCCACTGCTGCCCTCAAAATACACTGTCACACTGAACGCTGCACAGAGCAGCGGGAAGAGAAGAAGTGATTTGAAATTAGAAATATAATTATAAAGAAAGCAGTATGATATCCTCAGGCCTTTCATAAAGGCCTTAACCATCAACGTTATCTCAGTCTTTATAAAATAAAATCGCATTGGAGCGAGGAAATCTGGGGACTTAATGCAAATGTTTAAATGTAGCACCTACATCTGTGTTAGTGCAGGATAAACAGAGATGGAGATTTACTCAGAGATTTCACATGCTGGATGATTAAGTGAGCCACCTAGATTTGGGATCTAAAACGATATTAATATCCGTGTTTCAAAGAATTGTGTTAAACATCAATCAGAATATACAACCAGTGGATCCAAACTTTATTTGTCTGATGCACCCCCACAGCCCTATCAAACCCTTCAAAAACACTCAACAAAGTTATTTAAATGCATAGTGTTTAACACTATTATATAATCATAACATAAAGAAATGAAATCAAGACTTCATTCAACCAATCTTAGTATTAGGAGCATTGAGCAGCTTCTACTGTGCTGTACTGTACTGTGCTGTGGAGCATGGGGTCAAGTGCCTTGCTTAAAGGCTCCTCTGCACTGCCTGCCCATGGTAACAATCAGACATTGTTAGAACCTTACTTTTTATATTAACTAACATTGATCCTGGAGTTACTGTCTTTGAGGTTGGGACTGTTTTTCTTCAGGTCAACATTGCTTGAATGATAGAATCAGGATATTGAAACCCTGCATTTCATGTTCGTCATAGGGCTGTCAAGTTAATGCTATAAAAATGCACTAATGCAAATTCCTTTTAACGTCACACATTTTTTGAAGGATGAATAAAGTCATGTTATGTGTTTATGACCCAAGGCCCGCCCTGTACTTTGTGAAATCAGGAAGTGATGGAGCAGAAATGTTGTGGATGGTGAGCAAAAACAAGCTTCAGCCCTAGTCTTTGTAAAATTAGAGAAAATGAAATACTTTCTCCGTGGATCTAACGTTACATGTTCTAAAATCTGGCAACCCTTCTTAGATCATGTCAGGTCCCTTCACCCAGATGTGGTCCCTACTGGCTGAGCAGCCGTGCACTAAACCAACATCCTACACCCCCTGGCCGAGTCCTGCTCTCCCTGCAGTAGTAGCACACAGTATGTCGAGTAGCTTTATGCCTTAAGATGTCTTGTATATGTTTCATTTGTTGTTATTATTTATTATTATTGTTATCATTATTTATTATTATTATTATTATTTATTATTATTATTATTATTATTATTATTATTAATTATTATTATTATTATTATTATTATTATTAACTATTATTGTTTATTATTATTATTGCTGTTGTTTATTTTTATTTCAATATTGTTTTTTGTTGTTTAGTTCTTTTTAGGTTTTTTTTGGTATTGTTGACCCTGGTAGAATGGTCTCTTTTACTCCCTTTTAATTCGTCATACATGTGAGGGTCTATGTATGTATGCTTTCTGTGTTCGAAAATTTTACAAATAATCATTTTTAAAAAAAAGTAACACTCTTCCTATAAATAAAGAAAAGTAATATGGTTCTCTTGACAAGACCAATGTTACATGCATTGGTCATCTCCCTGATCCAATGCCCTGCCCCCCCTCTTGCCAAAGGCAGACCACACTGAATATTAAGCAAAAGAGGCGCATGGAGAACTCTGTAAGCAACAAACTATAAAGAGCAAAAGCTAAATGAGTTGCTTCACATTGTAGGAAGAATAACCTAAATTGAATTACATTTTTAGCTTTGTCTCCGGTTTTTCCCATTTTTATGAAAACATTTTTTACAAAACAAGCATAATTATCTACTCCCATGTTGATGAGAATACTAAAACTGTGCTAGATAACCCTTTAAGGTACATTTAAGACATATATAAATTGTGCGACTCATTTCTGATTCATCGTGAGTTAACTGGACTTTCATGCAATTAATCAGGATTAAATATTTAAATCAGTAGACAAGAAGAATACTTACATACTTTACCTCATTTTGTAATTATGTGCAGTTTGTATGTAGATACAGCATTTGCATCTAAATAATTTATTATCCAAATAACAATTCATATTTTTTTATCTGAGCTTCTCTATAATATATGCAAGTTACATCTCCCGATCACAGAGGGGCTAGTTTCGTCATGACTTAGCCTCCATGTTTGGTGACTCATGGTTCATTGGTATAAAATCCATAGTTTTCAGAGTAATGTTGTGGCAGGAGTCTTTCAAACATTAGTTGTAGATGTAATAAAAACATTTCTCATCTTTATCTACAGTAGGCATGGTGCACCTGATCCAGTTTGTAGGAAGACACTGTAGGTGTACACACACACACACACACACACACACACATACACACACACACACACACACAAACACACACACACACACACACAGTGCTAATTATCAGCGCTCTAGCCACAGTGTGGAATATATTGCTGTATTTGGATGCTGAGCAGAGAATAGCATTAGCATACTTTACACTGCTGACATCTTTGAATTGTCAGCAGCCTATCCATCACCAACTGGTCTTACACATACACACACAGATAGACACACACACACATGCGCACGCACGCACGCACGCGCACACACATACACACACACACACACACACACACACACACACACACACACACACACACACACACACACACTCATATTAATGAATATATGAAGACTTCATGTACACATTAATAGTCACGTTAATGTACAGTATATATGTGGAGCCATTGTTTCTCCCACAGCATGCTGTCCATATTTGGGCATTTCTTATGATTTCTCTCAGATAAATCCGTTTTTATTCACAAGATTGTTAACCGAACAATTTAAAGTACAAATGCGTAATAATTCTTGTGAGGAAACTTTCTCAGTAAACTGTATTGTTTAATCTCTGTGGTTCCACATTTAATGACTACATCAATATCAAACGAAAAGTGCAGCATGTTGCATGTATATAATATACAGAATAAATCCCACAGGCAGTGACTTCTATAAACATACATTTTGACATTCAGCTTTCACATAACCTGTACAAAAGAAGTGGATGTAGTGAGCATGACGTCCCCCTTTGCTTTATGGACCAAGTTTTTAAAGGAGTTTGCATTATGGCAGTTGCCATCTTGATATTTGTTTTATAGCCTTTTCTTGTTTTGTTTTTTAAGTGACACGAGAGGGTGGAGCAAAGTACAACTACATTCTAAGAAAGACATGTTCAGGTGCTCAAAATGTTACACTCAACTTGTATTATGTGAAAAAAAACCTGTCAATCACAAGGTAAGGAACATTATTACTGATGTAATAAAATCAAAAGCAAAGTAAGGTCATTTTCTCATAGACTTCTATACAACTCACTTTGTTTTGCTACAAGTGAAGTCGCCCCCTGCTGAAAACAGGTTTGAGTTTCTGATAACATTGTCCCTATGGTGTCCCAATTTTAAACATGTTTGTTTCTACTCTTTAGTTCTTATAATGTAAATGGTGGAAGTAAATAGCTAAGGCTGTAAACTACATGAAGGTTGCATGACTTTACGTCACCAACGCTGAGCTGAAGTGGTTTGGTGTGTTAGTCATTTGTTAGCAACCGCTGTTTGAATGATACATAGAAGCTTCTGATATTCACCAGTGTGGTATTTACTGAAGTATTTCATGCGGTAAAACAAAAAAATGAAAATATTTCAAGCTTGTGTTTTCAGATTTTTGGCATCTAACCAAAAACACAAAAAACACCTTTATTTCAGTACGAGGGAACCGGAAGAGTCAATATGCTTCCGGGTTTCAGGACTCATTCCTGCAACACTTTTTAATATGACCACATCCTTCAATAAGGTGATCTAGTGTTTAACATGTTTACTTCCACCATGTTTGTTTGAGTAATGTTTTATGTGTGTTTCCTAAGGAGATAGGTGTATTTTTTAAATATTTTTTTCAGGAACCTTGCAATGGTTTTCTATCTTGGCAAAGTTTTCTTGCAAAAAGTTTGATCTGAAAACACTACCTTGACTAAAGGTTAAGCAAAAAGCATCTGACAGTTATGTTATGTTACCTAGAAAACCTCTGTGGCTTCACATCAAGAAGCTATTAAAAGCATCTACATGTGTTCCCTCCCTGCCATTATGTCCAGATGTTGCCATCCTATCATTGACTCCTGAAAAGATGGCGAGAGGCTGTATGGAGAGCAGGTGTCATGTTTTTCCACACCTCCCCTCTGGTCTTTATTCACTACCCATTTAGCCAGCCATGTTAGGCCTATTATAGCGGAGTGTGTTCTGGCACTGGAGCTCTAAATGTGAGTCAGCTGAGGGCCATGTACGGTGGTTGGATCTGGCTGTTGTTGGACTAAGTATTCTCCTATATGGGCACTTTAAGCATGATGGACAGTGTTCTTTGCCTCATACTCTGCTCCTTCACCAGGACCAGCAGCTTCTGGGTGTGTGTTTAGACGGAGGTTTGCCTGCCCATGAAGCAGACAGGGCGAGCTTCCTCAACAAACACCCAGAGCTTGGCAGGGACCCCGCTTGCCCTCCATTTCCTTCTTCAAATCAGCAGCTACGAAAAAGTGCCTCTCACGTTATGAAGCGTAACCTTTCCAGTTTTTACCAAAAACATTGTGTAGTGTTGTTTTTTGGGTTACACAGGGTTTCCTGCTTCTCTCAGCTTTTCACTCTGAGGATCCCTATTAATATCAGGACAAAAGAAAGTACACACATCTTCAGTCGCAGATTGAAAACCCACCTGTTTCAACTGCAGCCTGAAAAACACAACAAAAACTCAATTCTGAACACAGCACTTTAAAAAAATGTTGGCTTATTTGAAGCCAGTGCAGAGCACTCACAATGGTTTGGTGTACTGAAGGCTAACGCATTTTTAAGCTCATGGCTTTTTTGAGATTGTATCTTCACGGTTGACTGCACTTACCGTAAGTCCCTTTGGATATATGGAAGCGTTAGCTCAGTGAAATGTAACAGTGTATAACTTTAGGGGGATGAATTTGATATAACTCCCCAGTTTAATTTATATTAAGGTGTTTTTAAGTTAAACACTGTGCTGGGATGGAAGTATGTGTTGCTCAATGCATTGCATGATCACATCACAACTAAAACATGTTTAAAACTTAGTGTTGGTTTTTCTATTTCTCACCCCAATAACAAATTCACTATTCAGAGTGAAGGCTTTTATATTTTTAAAAATATATTTTCGCTTGGAAAAATATTGGACATTTTCTGTAGATGCTCCGACTTTTTGGAACCTAATGTTAAAGGTCCCCCTATTATGCACAATGCACTTTTTGATGTATTTTATACATAAATATGTGAAAAATAACAACCCTCTCTCTTTTCCTCCTTACCCACATCTCTAAAAACGGGTAAAGATGAGCTGATCCAGATTTGCTGTCCTAATGATGTCATAACCGAAATGTGGACTGGCTTTACATTGAACTTCTGGCAACGTCCCGCCCACATGACACGTCCCAACCTATTGTCCCCAACATACAGTCGGCGAGCTGAATCCCCTCCGCAGCCCCTCTGTGTGTCTGTGTATTCAGCAGGATGTCTGCAGGAGGGACTTACAGTAAAGTTGACATATATATATATAATATATATATATAATATAATACATATAATGTCTCTGTTCTAGTGGTAAACTCTGAGAAGAGTTTCAGAAATAATGCTGGATGGGGTTTAATCACGGCAGCGTTTAACTGAGTTTCTCCTGGTAGAAAACTCTCTTTAGAGGAGAGATCATGATGCTCCAAAGGGGCGGGGCCAGCAGCAGCTCCAAAGGGGCGTGGTCAGCAGCAGCTCCAAAGGGGCGTGGCCAGCAGCAGCTCCAAAGGGGCGTGGCCAGCAGCAGCTAGTTCATTTAAAGCTACAGTCACAGAATCAGCACTTCAGGAACAGGGCTGAAATAGAGGGGGATGAGGCATGCTACAATGGGGGATCTGTTTGGTATTTTGAGCAAAACACTTCACAGACAAGTTTTGTATAGATATGACTCTATAATATATTGTTCAAATATAGCATAATAGGAGACCTTTAATACTTGATTTGTTGTAACCCAGGTACTACATACCGTAGTAGCTGAAGTCTCCATAAACAGTCTCTCACACACAGCTATCTCAGCTGTAAAGGCTGTTCAAACCCTCACCTTTTCCAGAAGAAAACCATGACTTTTTGAAACATTATTCCCATAGAGAATTTATGATTCACTTTAACACTGATTTTATCAGAACAATTACACAACAGCAAATATCGGTTGGATGTCCAATAATACATTTCATTGTAGTTGGTTACTCAATAATGATAAAAAAATATTGTATATATTATTACAATTTGCAAACTTAAACAAAAACGATACATGTACTCATATTATTCGCATTTCATTCAAGTGAAAGTTTAATCCACAGTTTTTGTCACTGCAGTTGATTCACTCAGTGCCATTCATGACTGCTTCAATTCAGCTGTCAAAGACTTGCGATCCGAGGCCATTCAAATGACGTAAATGTATTAAGATTCATTCTGTGAGTTCCCTGTGTGTGTTCAGCTTTGTTACTACAGTTTCTGTAAGAGCCCTTCTCTGGACATTTTACTGGCAGTTATTTTTTTTGTTTGTTTTATTTGTTCAGTAAATGTAACTTCAACAGCTTTCTAACACAGGAACAACTCCAAGATGTATTTGGAGTCGCAATGCATTTTGAGGACGACATTTGTCTTGGTCTTAAGATTGCACCAATGTAAGAAACAAATGAAAAAATACAACCACTTAAGCGTGGCCATTCTAGTGAGTACAGGGAAGAGATTCTGCTGTCCAGATGAAGAATGCTTCGCTAATATGACAGACGTATTACCAGTAACGATCCACCAGACAAATGATGCAGCAGCCAATTCAATTTAACATCTACATTAGCCATGTGATGTGATTTAGGGGATGCATGCACACTCACTTTCCACCACATACACACAAATACACAAGCAGTCACCATAAACACAAAAGCATGCACTTGTTTACGCAATTATGCTGAGTAACACGTGAAGTCCCTGTCTGTTTTTTTTTTCCAGTCCTCTCTTGTATACCCAGAAAAGCTTGTATGTCCCCACACACACACACACACACACACACACACACACACACAAACACACACACACACATTCAAGCTCTTATGAATCTCACGGGGCTGAGCGCAGGGCGGTAGAGATAATGATGATCGATGGAGAGAGTCCGAAGATTATTTGACGACTGTGCCAATATTAGCTCCTCAACCAGCTAGCATGCTGCCCATGTACCTCACATAAAGCAAGCCAAACATTTAATAGTTCTGCTTAGACAAACCATTATTTTCCATCCTCTCTAGGAAGACACCATAGTTTATGGCCGCTGTACGCAATGTAGGTGTAGTTTCAAACATCGTTAATAGTTTTTTTTTAAATGTGGACTTTTTTCACATTTTTTGTTTCACCAATTTACGGCGCCCCCCATGGATGGATCCGCCCTTAGCATTCACCTATACTGCCTATGCCCAAGGCCAGCCCTGCCTCCAGTTGTAAGTGTACTAATAGCTACCACACTGCTCAGTTAAGTTGAACTTCTTGGCTACTTGCGGTACACATGCTGCCAACACAATTCATCACATATTATCACTTTTTATGAAGAACCTGATACATCGGGTCATTCTTGGTTCAGTCTGCATTTAGAAACTAAACAAATAACTAAGGATGTGAGTTATTAAGTCATTTGGTCAGTTGTCAGTAAAGACGTATCATTTGTTGAGCATTAATATGTGATGACAACAAAAATAAATTTGACCGTTGGAGTGTGTTTAAAGTCCATGTTTTTTTCACCTAAAAGACAGATTAGCAACTGTAAGGACTATATACATAGACCATGTTATTGTGTCAAGACTATGTTGGTGTCTATGTTTTTGTGATAGCCTAGACTGAAAGTGGCATCATATTAATATCTGCATATTTACATATTCACATTATGGTCCTTTACGCTGGGCTGTTGTGTGGAAAGTAATCAAAGTACTACAAGCCGAAGATGGAACTAGCCTCCTTTATCAGTTTATGAAGTCTGCTGGGCATCGGTTCCAATGTTTCTCAGTGGGGATGCCACAGCAGAGACAGATAACTGGCCAAAAAAGACAGATTTCAAACATGTTGCTTAACAAGTTAAAGTATTTCAGGATATAGAGACTGCTCATCCAGTTATTACCAACAGCATCATTATTGGTTGCTGTAACAACTGTACATTTCCCCTCTGAGGCAAATAAAGGTATCCTGATTCAGATTGATTAGTGAACCTCCAGGTGCCTGAAAACATCCACCACGCCGACAGTTTTCCCAGACTACAAAGGCTCTGTTGATTCTTATACCTTGTATTTGATCATCAGCTCCCCGGTTCACATTCAAAAGCCGAAATACACCCTTTGTTATACCTAAGCATTTGAGTCATGCTGTTGATTCTTTGCCTGTGTTCACACCATCCTTTAAAGTAGCATCTGACAATAAAAATGGACTGAACCCGCTCTCAGGCTTTGTGAGCGCCCCATGTGCTAGATTTCCCAATCCTGGCTTGCAACTTACCCCTTTCTGCCTATGGGTGAGAGAATTGTCCAAACGTTATTAAACATATTTCGGATTAAAATCGGCACCCAGGTTTGCCAGCTGACAAGTCAAATACAGCAGCTGTTGATGCAACTCGGAACAAACTCCTGTTCCTACGCCAGTCCTGATCCCTGACCCAGCTTCAGGTCAAATTCCTGCTGCCATGCTGACACTACTATCTTCTGTTCCTCAACTTTCCAGGCCATAGGGGTTTTCAGAGGAATCGGATAACTGTCATTTGTTCGTGGTCCACTACAGGAGCCATTTGTGTAGCCCATGCCCAAGCTGAGTGGGTTATCTTTAATTTTCTGCAGACTTCCAGCGAGATGTTTGATCACACAGCTCCAGGCGAGGAGACAAATGGACATTCCGATCCCATCATGACCAGTTGGTTCTAGATAAATTTATGAGCATAGTTATAAGAATTGACCAGTCCTGTAGTGTCTCTGTTTCGTCAGAGAGGGTGTCTACAGCCAGGTATTCTTCTCTGTGGCGCTTTTTTCAGCAGCACTTAACAGCTGCCGTTTCACCAGTGTTGCTACTGCCCAGAAGGAACCTATGTAGGTAGGGAGAGCCAAACATACTACCGAGAAGAGAAGTTACCTAAGAAAGCTGTGCTTTCAGACAGTCCCCATCTGACAAACAACTCTTAGACAGGACGGATTAAATTGGTCATGGTGGAATTCAGCTGCATTGTATTTAATTAACACCAATCGTCATTCTATAAGAGCTGCTGGGAGATGTAAACATCCTCAGGTTCCCACTTACCTCAGAGGAGTAACTTCGGATGACAAAGTGCAATATAGAAACTGTCTTGAGAATTCAAGGTGTGGCAGAAACCCAGAAGAAGGCAGAAAAAGACTCCTACAGGAAAATATATGCATTTACTGCTATACTCAGGTGGTTCGCTTTATTTCCAGATGCACAGCAAAAGACACGGCTCATTAGTAAAGAGGAGGGCGCTGGTGAGCCAACTATTTCTTGTGTTATTCCCTCTTGTACTCTCACGTAAGCATAGTTAATTTTCTAATCCCAGACCTTATGCCATTCTGTTTTAGTGGAGCAGATGAAAGTCTTATAGATTGGAGGTTAGCCAAGAGATTTGGATTTAAATGATATTCCCTTGCAGACACCATTACAGCCAAGGCTCTGGATGGTCGTCTGTTAACAGAGTCACTTCAACTCATCATTTCCAATGGCCATGAATTCCTAAGTTTCTACCTTTTTTGCAACACTCCTTCAAACCTACCTATTCTCACCCTCCCTGACCCAGTGACCGTTGTTTGTCGAGCTCAACACAAGGGAAGGAAGAAGTTTCCAAGAAGGAGACCTAGAGGCCAGAACCAGGGTCGAACATTGAGGACAAAGCATTAGCTTTAGCTTACTTTGAAGCAGGACAGTAACAGACTGAATCTTGGAAACTTTTTCCTTCCCTTGTGTTGAGCTCGATTACATTGGGCATTGTGCTTCAGTTCCAGACGGAAGTCCACAGAACCGGTTGTTTGTCCCTGCTTCACCCAGAGTCTTTACACTGGACACAGTTCACGAAGAAGCAAGTTGGCGCCGAGGATGGCTGCCGTGTCTCGAGCTCCTCAACAACTCCACATCTTAGTGTTTTTCTTGTTTTACTTTGTTGGTTGTTTTTAACTTTTTTTGCAACATGCAAACCGCCCAAGCGAGCCTTATCATCCAATATGATAGAGAACAACTTTTACACATCAGGTCGCTGGTGGACAACAATAATCCACCACGACCTGCAAACAATGGAGAGTCTCCATGTTTACCTGCTGGAGCTCTACCTGTGGAGCGCAGGAGGAAGAGACCACGAGGTTCCCGGGCCGGGGTCCTGGTCAGGCTGAGGAAACATGAAAACAGGCCTCCTCTACCGAGTTTACTTCTGGCAAATGTCCAATCCCTGGATAATAAGCTGGACGAACTCCGTAGCCGGGTGGCATTTCAACGGGACATTAAGACCTGTAATGTTTTGGTTTTCACGGAGACTTGGCTCGACCCCACGATACCGGACGCCGTCATTGATCCACAAGGATTCTCCATTCATCGCCAGGACCGGACAATAAACTCAGGGAAGAGCAAGGGAGGAGGTGTGTGCTTCATGATTAACAACAAGTGGTGCTCAGATGTGGAGATCATTTCTTCGGACTGTTCTCCCAGCCTAGAGCACATCATGATCGGATGCCGGCCTTTTTATCTCCAGAGGGAGACATCTGTTGTTCTAACAGCAGTGTATGTTCCGCCGCACGCTGACAACAACTCAGCACTGGAGGAACTGCATGGGATTATCGTCAGGACAGAGACTTCACGGCCAGAGGCCGCATTTATTGTGAGCGGGGATTTTAACAGAGCCAACATGAAGAAAGTCCTGCCGAAATACTATCAGTACCTCAGCTGCCCCACGCGCGGTGGAAATACACTGGACCATGTTTACACTCCTTTCCGGCATAGATATAAAGCCCTCCCCCGCCCCCCCTTCGGCAAGTCAGACCACATATCTCTTCTTCTGCTCCCTGTTTACCGGCAGAGACTGAAGAGGGACCGACCTGTGACGAGGACAGTGTAGCGTTGGTCCGAGCAGTCTGACTCTGCTCTCCGCCACTGCTTTGGCATCACGGAGTAGTGTGTGTTTGAGGAGGACGATATAAACACACACAGTGACGCGGTCATTTGCTACATCAATAAATGCATCGATGACGTCGTGCCGCAGATTAATGTACGGACATTCCCAAATGAGAAGCCCTGGATAAACGGCGAGGTCCGAGCTAAACTTAAAGCACGGGCCATCGCGCACAACGGCGGTGATTTGGATGAGTACAGGAATTCCAGGTATGCACTCCGGAGAGCTATTAGCAGTGCGAAAAGACAATACAGGGACAAGGTGGAGTCTAACTACAAGGGCTCCAACGCTAGAAGCATGTGGTCTGGACTAAAAACAATAACAGACTACAAAAGGACAACAAGTGGTGCTCAGGAAGAGTCTGCATCTCTCCCAGATGAACTGAACACATTTTATGCACGCTTTGAGAGGCCCCCGGCTGTGGAGGCACAGAAGGCCCAGGATCCCTGCTCACTGGTTTTAACCAGTGCAGATGTGTGTAGATCTCTGAAAAGGATCAACACACACAGGGCTCCTGGACCTGATGGCATGGCCGTGCTCTCAAGGTGTGTGCAGTTCAGCTGGCAGATGTGTTCACAGACATTTTCAATAGCTAACTGCTCCAGTCTGTAGTCCCCGCATGTTTTAAAGAGTCCATCATTGTCCCTGTCCCCAAAAGACAAAACCCATCTGCCTCAATGACTACCGCCCAGTTGCACTCACCTCCATCATCATGAAGTGCTTTGAGCGGTTAGTCAAAACTTTTATCACCTCCTCCCTCCCTGACTCACTGGACCCCCTGCAGTTTGCCTACAGGGCAAACAGGTCCACGGATGATGCCATCTCCCTCACCCTCCACACTGCAATTTCCCACCTGGACCGGAGGAACACTTATGTGAGAATGCTGTTCATTGACTACAGTTCAGCATTCAAAACCATTCTGCCCTCCAAGCTCATCATTAAGCTCAGGGACCTTGGGCTCAACAGCGCCCTCTGTGACTGGATCCTGAGCTTCCTGACGGGCAGATCCCAGGCAGTGCGGATGGGGAGCATCACATCCTCCAACTTGACCCTCAACACCGGAGCCCCTCAGGGTTGTGTGCTCAGCCCTCTCCTCTACTCCTTGTTCACGCACGACTGCGTGGCCACACACAGCTCCAACACCATCATCAAGTTTGCTGACGACACGACCGTCATCGGCCTGATCACAGACGGCGACGAGACGGCGTACAGAGAGGCGGTCAGAGCCCTGACATCTTGGTGCCAGGACAACAACCTCCATCTCAACGTCAGCAAAACAAAGGAGCTGATTGTGGACTACAGGAAGAGGCAGAGAGAGGCACACACACCCATCACCATCGACGGGACTCCTGTGGAGAGAGTCAGCAGCTTCAGGTTCCTCGGGGTAAACATCAGTGAGGACCTGACATGGACACATCACATCAGGGTCATATCCAAGACGGCTCGACAGCGACTCTTCTTCCTCCGCAGGCTGTGGAAGTTCAACATGGACTCCAGGATACTCTGCAACTTCTACAGGTGCACCATCGAGAGTATCCTGACTGGCTGCATCACCGCCTGGTATGGCAGTTGCACCGCCCTCAACCGTAAGACTCTACAGAGGGTGGTGAAAACTGCTCAGCACATCACCAGGACGGAGCTGCCATCCATGGAGGACCTCTACACCCAGTGGTGTAGGAAGAAGGCCGGTAGGATATTAAAGGACCCCCATCACCCCAGCAACAATCTGTTCTGTCTGCTGCCGTCTGGCAGACGGTACCGCAGCATCCTGACCAAGACCACCACACTCAGATACAGTTTTATACCACAGGCTGTAAGACTGCTGAACTCCTGAGCTCTGTGAATGTCTACTCACATCTGTTTATAGTACACACATACATATATATATGTATATATTATACACATATGCCATACATATCTGTTTATAGTACACATATCTATATATTGTACATATCTGCCATATACATCTGTTATACGTAATATATGCATCTGTCCATACCTCCTCATTCAACAGTGTAAAGTGTTTAAATACTTTCAATGTATTCCAAATATGTATATATTATACATCCTCAAATCTTTATTGTTGATATTGTAAATATTCTTCTCTCTTTTTACACTATTTTATTTATCTTATTTGCACCATGTATGTTGAGTTGTTGGAGGAGCATGGGATATAAGATTTTCATTGCCAACATATACGTTGTATATGCTGTGCATATGACCAATAAAACCTTGAAACCTTGAAACACATTTTCCTCCTCTCTTGTCATCCTTGTTTATGTGAGACACTATGTCCATGGAGAAGTGTATTTGGTAGCCTGTCGTGTTTATGCATGAAACAAGACCTCCTGTTTGTCCTCCTCATGCACTCCTGCGTCCACGTCTGAGGAGATGTTGGACCATCAAATCTGGTCCAACATCTCCTCAGACCTCATCACAGGTAACTCCTCATCAGAAGGTAGCACCACCATCCTAACAGTGGTCGACCAATCCTCCAAAAAGATTCAATGTTGTGAATCATTCTGTGTGTTTCATCTCCATGGTTTTTCTAGGGACGTGGTGTCACACAGGTGGCACAAATTCATCTTGCTTTCTAATCTCTCGTTGGCTCCACCATCCGTCTTTCCTCCAGGTAACTCACCAGTCTGGAAAAATCCACATTATCAGCAGCTTGAAACCTGCCTGCCTTGCCATATCTCCCAGAACCCAGCTACAGGGAGCACACATCTCATCTGGGCGGAGCATGCACATAATAAATTGCCTTGCTCTGCTTCTGTTCTCTCTCCCTTCCAGTGTGCCTACAACTACCAGGTCTGCACTTGAGGTCAGTGTTCCATCTGCCAAGGCACAATCCACCAATGTCATTGCAGATTGCATCCTAAAATAAGTAGTACATTTGACTACTCTGTGGTAATACAATTACCTGTAATGTTTGCTAAAATGTATGAACCTGTTATGAACACATACAGTATCTTTGATTCCTTGATAAATCAGTTCTTAAATACTATGTACTTATGAGTGGACAAAGCGTAACTGTATTTTTGTGTGCTGTTTTATACACATAACAGGTGGAAACCCTTATGTTTTCTCATCAGCCCAGGCGTGAATTGGTCCTGTATCCACCCATTCTGTCAGTCTAACTCTGCTATTCTTAAACCGTCCGTCTGCCACTGTGCTCCCCCTGGACGCTGTGCCTTCCGACAGACAGTCCCATCTGACAAACAACTCTTAGACAGGACGGATTAAATTGGTCATGGTGGAATTCCGCTGCATTGTGTTTAATTAACACCAAGCGTCATTCTATAAGAGCTGCTGGGAGATGTAAACATCTTCAGGTTCCCACTTGCCTCAGAGGAGTAACTTTGGAAGACAAAGCGCAATATATAAACTGTGGCAGAATCCCAGAAGAAGGCAGGAAAAGACTCAGGTATCTACGGGTAAAATATAACTATGGGTCACACATCTACAAACCTGGGTTTCTCTTTTCAAACTGATTGGGAAACATTGATGAACTTATACATGTGGTCTAATCTAGAACATTTGTTGGACTTTTTGCTGTTTGACTGAGTAAAGGTTCTATAGAAGTATCCTTTAATAGTGACCACCTACGCCTAAAGAGGAAGATAAAACTTCTGAGCTTCTTTTATAAACATTTTCCCCTTATCTGATCATTAGCGGAGCGGCCACAGGAGCACAGCAGGGACTCTTACTGAGCCTTTGTGTCTGTTTTTTTCTTCCCAAGACGTGGTGCTGAGACACCTGTGGGCGTTCAGCACCAGCACCAACAGACAGGAACTGTCACTGTCCGCCCGGAAACGCACCACCCACCTTAGCTCTCAGCTAAAAGACAATTAAAAGATCTGTTGAGTGTCATCTCACCAGCAACTTTACACCTACCACTAGTTTCAATGTCTGTATCTGTATGTCGTATTTCAATTTCAACCTATGTTCAGCACATTATTCTTTAGGTGTTTCTGTTGGAGCTAGTTATACATGAAATGAAACATTTATTTATGAAGAGTTTGATCAAAGGCCAACTAAAAGTAGAATGATAGCGGGTGTTCATAGAATGTTATCTAACCTGTGGAGTGTGCTTGTTGTTCTTGTGGTGGAACATCTGAACAGTTTTTGTATCTCGATTGAACACGGAGAATTCAGAAAAAATACAACATTACATTTGTCTTTTGTAATAAACGACAATGTTGGACACAATTGAAAGAATACATTTTGTTCAGACTGTAATGAACACAGCTGATGTTTATTTCCACTACTTTGATGTTTGTGTGGAATGAACACATCCTCTTTCGGTATGTTTGGACCATGGAACATTTGAAAATTATCTCTGACTGTGATTAGTTGCAGTTTTTCTGTTGACCATTTTAATTTTAATTGATATAATTCTAAAATCAAAAGTAATGGTTGGTTACTTTTCAGAAATTAACCATTTTATGTTAACAGAAAATAAGAAATAACCTGTTTGTTGTTAGTGATAACATCAAATAGCACATTGGTCAGGGCCGGTACTGGCAGCTGGTTTATCATTGAAGCATTGAATGTTTTAGGGCCAAACACATTTGTGATCTCCTGCTACATTATGAACCATCCAGAACTCTCAGGTGTTCTGGGACGGGTCAGCTTTCTGTCCCCAGAATTAGAAATAAACAAGGAGAAGCAGCGTTCAGTTATTATGCTCCAAATATCTGGAACAAACTCCCAGAACCCTGCAGGTCCGCTGCTTTTAAATCCAGGCTGAAGACTTTTCTTTTCCGCTGCTTTTACGTAATTGATTTGATCATATCTCACACTGTAACTTTTATTCATGTATTTTATATATTAGTGTTTGTTTTATGTTTCTTTTCTTTTCTTTGCTTTGTAATGATTGTTTTTAAATGCCATTTCATAATGTGTTTCCGCTGCACCATTTCTTAAAGCTCTTAATGTTTTTCATTTTTGTAAAGCACTTTGAATTGCCTTGTGTTGAAAGGTGCTTTACAAATAACCTAGCCTTGCCTTTGGATAAAAGCATCAGCTAAAGGAAATGTAATGTAAGGTCATTCTGAGATTTTTTTAATACCAATCTATGAAATATTTGAGCCTCTCAAACTTCTTTTATGCATAATTTTTTTTATTCACTAAATGTATACAGATATGTTTCCATCAGGCAATAAAATGTAATTGTTGAGTCATCATTGAAGTTTAAATAATTTACCTACAATTTCTTTAAATGTTGGGTCATATTGTTGTCAGAAACTGTCATTTTACAAGAAATATTTCTTACAAGCACATAGAACTACTGAATAAATACAAGGTGCAGAAGGAATTAAAAAGAGAGAGGAGCTTTCCTGAACACTTCATGTGTGTTTGCTGTGTATTTGTATGCTGAGACTGCAGCAGCTGGATCAGAAGACACAGAGAGGAGCAGGTGGAAGAGAGAGGAGGACATAAAACTGTAACGTGCGTGAGCTTCTCTGACCCCGGCTGCTGCTACAAAGGCAGGAGATGACGAAAAGAGAGAAGACAGCATAAAGAAGGAGATGACAGAGAGTGAGGAGAAGGGGTAAGAGAAGGAAAGAGGAGGTTGTGAACAGATGTGGAGAGGGAGAAGATAGAGAAAGACAGACAGTGACTTTACAAAGACAGTCCCTGGGGTTGACTTCGACCTGTGTGTGTATGAGTGTGTGTAATGAGCATAGTGGGCTGCTGAAGCGCTCATGTTGAATCCCTCAAACAGACAATAGTGTGGCTGGGAGGGAGGAGAGGGAGAAGTCGTTATGGACACAATAACACATACATATGTAGACAGTCCTATATACACACACATACGCACGCACAGACACACATGCATTATAGTGATTCAGTGAGCCGAAACTGTCACAGTGAGAGAAGGTTCCAGTGGGTGCCAAGTTGTGTCCCTGTGGAACAGAAAAATGCTGGCGGTATTTGATATGCACGCACACGCATGCACGCACGCACGCACGCACGCACACAAAGACAGGCTCAAAATTCTGTCCATAGCAGGATTCAAAACATCCCAGCTGCTGCCCCCCCTCTGCTTTGTAATGCTATCATCTTAACATGAGCGGCAGCTTCTAAAAATGATGTCTATTACACTGAACAACCAAAAAATAAAATGTATTATGTCAACCGATTCTACTTAACTATATTAGGTTAGTAGAAAGCAATAATATTAAGTTGAACCTAATGTTTTTTTTATTTAAACTTAATATTATTTCTTTCAGCTAACCTCATATAATTATGTGAAATCTGTTGACATAATACGTTTAATTAAAGTCAACGTTTCAGTTTTCTCAGTGCCTGGTTTGACATATATTTTAAAAGAAAGGAAGTTGCTCTAATTCAGGGGTGGGGAACGCACAGCCTTTCACCCGGCCCGCGGAGGCAAGAAAAAAAACAAACCCAAAATATATATTTTTAATAACATTAAATGTTAATAAATTACAAGCATAAGTGGAGGAAGAAGTTGAAGGAGAAGCAGGATTGAAGGAGAAAAAGTTAAATTTTCTTTTTGTTTACTTTTGAATGTTGAGGGTCACGCTTACGTAGCCTAAACAAGTCGCAGTGTCATTTCTAAATCTAACCGTTGACGGCTAACATGGCTTCAAACAAGAAACGAAAGGTTGACAATGAATGTTGTGTTTTCCAAGAAGAGGATTACTTTTTTGTCGAAGTAAGAGGCAGGCCAGTTTCCCTTGTGTGTGGAGAATCGCTCGCTGTAATGAAAAAGACCAACCTTGAACGTCATTGCAGTACAAAACATGCTAAGCTAAGTGAATTGCAGGGCCACTCACGCAAAGACAAAATAGACTCACTTAAGCGAAGTTTGGGTGCCCAACAAGCAGCTTTCACCAGGCCAAATTTGGAGAGAGAAAACGTTGTGCATGCAAGTTATGTGGTGAGTGAGTTAATCGCCAAGAAGCTGGAACTGTCATGGTCCTTGTTTTGTGTCTGTTTCCTGCTTTATTTTTTAATGTTTTCCCTCTGTTGTGTCATGTGTAGTTTTACTTCCTGTCTTTGGGTTTTCCTTGTGTCTGATTGTGTCATTGTGTTCACCTGTTGCCCCTGTGTTTCTCCTCCCCCTTCCAGCTGTCTCTCGTTTTAGGATTACCCATTTGTATTTATTTTTTTAGTCAATGTATTTTTATTGATGTTTTAAACATAGACATAAACAAGCCCTTGAGACAACACATAAGAAATTGAGACAAAAATAACAGCAAATTATCAAATATAGATACAAACAATCACACAACAGCACAAACACACAACAAAAAAACAAAAGAAATATATATAAAAAAATGAATAAATAAGAAAAACAAAATCAAAAACATCCACAGTGATTACCCAATTACTTCACATCTCAGTCAGAGCCAAATGGCACCGTCAGCTGTTCTACATAAGAAATACATGGACGCCATGCTACATCAAATTTCCCCATTGATCCATTCAGTGTGTATCTCAGTTTTTCAATCTTAAGGAAAAACATAACATCACAGATCCATCTCCCAAATGAAGGCGGGCGGTCACTTTTCCAGTGGAAAAGAATGAGCCGCCTCGCTAGGAGGGAGGAGTAGGCCATACCATTTAATTGTGGCTTTCGTAGAGGAAGATCCTCCATTGGTACACCAACAATTCCAATAAAAGGATAAGGATGAATAGTGAAACTTGAAATTGCTGAATATACCTTGAATATTGAGGACCAAAATGCTGTTAAACTAGAGCATGACCAGAATGTATGATAAAGAGTGGCAGGTGCTTGCTTACACCTATCACACATAGGACTTAACTCTGAAAAGATGTTGGATAGTTTAACCTTGGACATATGAAGCCTATGTATCATTTCAAACTGAATAAGGCTATGTTTACTGTATGCTGTAACTTTTATGTGGAGGGTGTAGTGAGAGGCGTGCCTTGTCTGTGTCTGTTTGAGGGTGTGTTTATGTATTTTTAATTATGGTTTTATTTGTTATCAGTTTATGTATTTGTATATCTTAGGGTGCCTTTTAGGATCTTGGTAGGGACAACAGATGGAAATTAGCATAGCAGCTAACTCTTGCTTATTTACAGCAATTTGTCTGTTAATCAATGAGCACTGTCCCTACCAACTAAATACTGTAAATAAATCAATGTCTCGCACAAATGGAGGAAGAGTGAATTCTTTGAATTATGCTTTGCCATTGATCCTCAGATATATTTGTATTCATATCCTTTTCCCAGTTTTCTTTTATGATGGAAAGGGAAGAACCTTCCATTTCAAATATATTTGTGTATAGCCTTGATATCGTCCCCCTCACCTCAGACGGGGTTTCAAGGATCAAATCAAGCAGTGATTTTGGTGTTAGTGAAGGAAATTGAGTAAAGTAATTTCGTACAAAATGCCTGACTTGTAAGTATCTGAACAAATGATGAGCTGGCAAAGAACATTCCAGTCTAACCTGATCAAATGACATGAAGATGCCATCCTTGTATAACATCTTTATACTCGACACTCCATTTTTAAGCCACTGATTAAATGTATTATCCAAAAGAGAGGCAGGGAATAAGTGATTGGCTGTGATGGGAGAATAAACTGACATGGAGACTAACCCATAATGTTTTCGGAATTGAGACCAGATTTTTAAGGAGTGACGCACTACTGGATTCTGGCAGGTCTGGGGAAAATGTAAGGGAATAGAGGAACACAAGAGAGCAGAAAGTGAGATGGGACAACAGGAACTAAATTCTATTTGCAACCAGCCTGGGAGATCCAGGCAGGACATATCCCATCGCCAACACAACAAGCTCCTGATATTGGCAGCCCAATAGTAGATTTACCCATTTGTATTTAGTCCCCGTTTCTCTTTTGTCTCTTGTTCGGTCGTCGTTATTTCTTCCCTGATGTTGTACATACCTGCCTGTTCCTGCCCGTCCGTCTGTCTGCTCCTGTTCCCAGTGTCCCTGTATCCCCTGGTTAGTGTTGGTGTGATCATTTTTTGGTTGAAAGTACAGCTTTAATTTAAATAAAGCTCGCCTTTTGTTTGGACCCATACCTGTCTCCCTTTTGTTTTACTGCACTTGGCTCCTGTTTCCCTAACCCCCTGACAGTACGACTGAACCAAAGGTGGACACAGCAGTATGTTTTGACGACGCTTTTGTGGAGTTTTCCTACCAAATTGTGTGTATTTTGGGAGAATGGAGGAAAGCAGGTTCTAAAGAGGCTCAAGATGCAGCTCTCCTTCGTGCATTCCGGGAAGTGGCAGAGAAGTCATGGTTCGTGAGCTCATTGCCAGAATATTTAAGGACATTTGTCACTTCCCCAGAAAGCCTGCAACCTATCCTGAAACCTCATGTCACAGCAGTGACGCTTCCGGCTGAAGCTGCAGCCAAGCCTCCTGCAGCCAAGCCTCTTGCAGCCATGCTTCCGGCTCAAGTTTCGGCCCTAGCCGCCATGTTTCCAGCTGCAGTCCGGCCCACTCAAGCTACTTCTGTCCTGTCGGCGGCCCGGCCGACTCCAGCCCCGCCTGTCCTGTTGGCGGCCCGGCCGACTCCAGCCCCGCCTGTCCTGTCGGCGGCCCAGCCGACTCCAGCCTGGCCTGTGCTGTCGACTCCGGCCTCGCCTGTCCATTCGGCTCTGGCCTGGCCTGTCCTGTCGACTCCAGCCTCGTCTTTCCTGCTGACTCCAGTCTCGCCTGTCCAGTCGACTCCAGCCTTGCATCCAGTCTCACCTGCACCTGCTCCGTTGGGGGCCCTGCCGTCACCTGTTCCGATGGGGGTCCCGCCAACACCTGATCCTGTTCCGTTGGGGGTCCCGCCAATGTCTGCTCCTGTTCCGTTGGGGAATCTGCCATCACCTGTTCCGATGGGGGTCCCGCCAACACCTGTTCCTGCTCCAGGTCCTCCGGAGCGGTCCCGCAGCCCTCCAGATGGGTCCCACCGCTGCCTATGCCGTCCTCCAGAGGCGTCTCGCCGTCTTCCAGCCCTTCCTCCAGAGGCGCCTCGCCGTCTTCCAGCCCGTCCTCCAGAGGTGTCTCGCCGTCTTCCAGCCCTTCCTCCAGTGGCGTCTCGCCGCCCTCCTGCCCGTCCTCCAGAGGCGTCTCGCCGTCCTCCAGAGGCATCTCGTCGCCCCTCCTGCCCAGCCCCCAATGTGTCCCCGTTGCGGCCGCCGGCCCGTCTTTGGCCCTGTCTTCGTCGCCGGCCCTGTCTCCGCCCCTATCTCCGCTCCTGTCTCCGCCCCTGTCTCTGCCCCTGTCTCCGGCCCCCAGTGTTCCCTCGCCATGACCTACGCCCCTGTTTCTGGGGTCTCACAGCCTCTGCCTTGCCTCCGGGTCGTCCGCCCGAATCCTGCCTCCGGACCCCCTCCACCCACCCTTTTTGGCCTTGGTCAGATCATCAAGACTATGAAGTTCAGGGTGAGACACCAGTTCATCCTTGATTACTTCACTCAGGCCGTTGGCAAAACCAGCCTGAAGAGCCTCCTCATTCCATCCACTCTCCGCTGACAATGTATGAAAATCGATAGCATACTCAGCCACACTCTGTGATCCCTGGCGTAGGGAGTATACCACCGCCAGTGTTGGGTGTAACGCGTTACAAAAGTAACAGAGTTACAGTAATGCATTACTTTTTGCTGTAACGCAGTTATATAATGCATTACTTCTGAAATGTGGGTAATATAATACCGTACAATTCAGTAACCTTAACCTGAAATGATGTGGTGTTTTGTTTCTAAGAACTCACAAACATCGCAAGACATTCCGAAACCAGAGAAACAATAGTGTGGGTAGAATAGTACCAGTAAGCCTGTTTGCTATTGGTTAAGAGGGCTGCAGAAACAGATTCAAGATGCAGACCTGCGGGCTCCGAGAAAAGAAAAGAAAAAGACAGGAGTGCGCGCAGGCCAAAGCAACAGAAGGTAACTTTCTCTGGGTCTGCTGCTTGAACCCTGAGAAGGTCAGAGACTCGTGGCAGAGTATTGAAGATATGCAGCCTCTGTCCTCTGTGGAATCGCCGGCTTTTAGAAAGCTCAAATCCCCGTTAACACACCAATGACAAGGTGAGCTAACACTGCCATAGAGACTCGTTCATATACAGCAGGTTACAGGGCCGTGCAGAGGCTCCACTAACATGTTATTAATAACACACGGAGACGTCATGTTACCGGTATCACATATTATTCAGCACACTTAAACGGAGCATGAGTTTATTTTCTAGCTCTTTTCCTAATGTTCAGCATGTACTGCCAGATGGATAGCTTTAATTAATGAGCTGCAATAAACTACATTTTAGCATTTAAAGCCACACTTTAGCTGTTATTTTGGTGAAAGTAACTCAAAGTAACGCAAAAGTAGTGTAACGCATTACAGTTCAGAGACAGTAATAATGTAATGTAACTTATTACTTTAAAAAGACAGTAATAAGTCATATGTGCTGTATTACATTTTGGAAGTGACTTGCCCAACACTGGTCACCGCTGATGGACTTCTTTCTGCAGATTGATATGACTGCATAAAGTCCCATTGACGATAGTCCGAAATGAAATTTAAATCCGCATGTCATTGTGTCCCTGGGCAAGACACTTCAAAATTGCTCCTGTGGGGCCTGTCCACAGTGTTGAATGTATCTAGGTTGCTTTGGATAAAATATTTTTAAAATGTTTTCTAATATATAACATTTTTTTCATGTATACCTAGTTTGAATGTGTTTTTTGTTTATTTTTCTGCTTTCAGTATGAATGATGATGATGATGTATTGGTGTGTTTTTTGGGTATTGTCTGTTTTCCCCCTTTCCCCCCTCCTGTCTTCCATCCAGCTTCCACTCACCTGGTCCTAATCAACAATCAGCAGACCAGCAATCAAGCCAGCTCCAGTATGTAAGCCTGCCGCAACAGCCAGTCTCCCGGATAGTTGCCATACATGGTTTGTTGTGTGCCACGCTTCCAGCTTTGCAAACTAGCATTTTGCCAGTCTGTACTAGTCTGTTTGCCTTTTTGCCTTTTGCCTGCCTGCCTGCTAACCTGTCGTATTTTCTAACACCAGCTCTCCGTGTTTTGTAGGGGAATCTGACAGCCTGTTCCCTGCCTCCCTACAACTTACCTCAGCCTACCTTTTGTTGAATAAAACCACCTACCATCCCACCATCTGCATTTCCCAGTGTCTGCTCTTGGGTTCAGTTCAGAAGCCTGACAGAACGATCCGGCCCATATGGACCCAGCGGACACTGACCAGGTTCGCCATGCCATCTCTGCCCAAGGAGTATTTCTCGGTCATCACAGCCAGGCACTGCGAGAGGTTGGAGAAAGTCTTCGGGAGCTCTCAGCCCAACTTGCCCGCCTAGAGCTTGATCATAGGCAGCCTGCCAGTCCCCCACCTGAACCTGTGGTCCAGGAGACCACGCTCTCTCACCCCATCAGGGAGCCCTGGGTACCCGCTCCTGAACGGTATGATGGTGATGTGGGATTGTGTCAATCCTTCCTCCTGCAAAGTGAAATTTTGTTTGCCCAGCTGACCCAGTCCTACTCCACAGATGAGGCTAAGATCGCTTTCCTCATCGGTCTCCTTCAGGGAAGAGCCTTAGAGTGGGCGACGGCCTGGTAGGGAAGAGGCCCTTTTTGGATTCCTACCCAGAGTTCCAGGCAGAGATAAGGAGGGTGTTTGACCATCCGGTCAAGGGGAAATGCCTCCAAGAGGCTATACTCCCTACGCCAGGGATCACGGAGTGTGGCTGAGTATGCTATCGATTTTCACACATTGTCAGCGGAGAGTGGATGGAATGAGGAGGCTCTTCGGGCTGGTTTTGCCAACGGCCTGAGTGAGGTAATCAAGGATGAACTGGTGTCTCACCCTGAACCTCATCGTCTTGATGATCTGATTTCCCAAGCTATTCGTGTGGATAATCGCCTCCGGGAATGGTGTAGAGAGAGACAGTGCAGCCAACTCAGTGTTTTTCCCTGCCGTCAAGCCTTACCTTCGAGTCCAGCAAGCCAAGCAGGGATGGGGGAGGCTGCCACTTTCCGAGGTCCACTCAGGCGGGACACATCTCCTGAAGCTGAGCCCATGCAGCTAGGATGCTTCCACCTTGGTCCAGAAGAACGCCGTCTCCGCCTTGCCAGCAATAGCTGCCTGTATTGTTGACAGCCAGGCCACTTCCTAGCTGCTTGTCCTCACCGTCCAGTAAACGCTCAGGCTTGTCAGTAAAAGGGAGAATCCTAACGAGTCATGCCGCCATACCTCTGTCTCCCAGATCCCGAACCCAGCTTCATGTTTCCCTCACTTGGAAAGGTCAGTCTACCAAATTACTCGCATTAATTGACTCAGGTGCTGATGAAAACTTTCTGGATAAGACTGTTGTGGAGCAACTAGGCATTACAGCTGAACACCTTGCCCAGCACCTGGAAGCGAATGCTTTGGATGGGCTCGGATTATGAGTTGGAGCCCCACCTGTCATGCAACATGACTGCTTTCTGCCTTGCCTCAGTCTGTCTCTCACCAGGATCCAAATCTCGAATCCCTGGATCTGTCAATGGTTCCTCCTGATTATAAGGGTTAGGGTTTTCATTAAGCAGCAAGCCCTTAACCTGCCCCCTCACCGGCCGTATGACTGTGCTATTGACCTGCTAGCTGCCCGGCCCACCCCTTCCCACCAGCCGGTTGTACAACCTGTCCAGGCCAGAGCGAGAAGCTATGGAAAACTACATCAAGGACTCCCTGGAGGCTGGGATCATCCGTCCATCTACTTCTCCCCTTGGAGCCGGCTTTGTCTTTGTGGACAAAAAGGACAAGACCCTCCGCCCTGCATTGATTTCAGAGGTCTTAACAACATAACGGTGAAGAATAAATATCCCTTGCCCCTACTGAACTCGGCCTTTGACTCCCTACAGGGTGCCACCATATTCTCCAAACTTGACATCCGAAACGCATACCACCTGATCCGGATCGTAAGGGAGACGAATGGAAGATGGGATTCAATACTCATCTGGGCCATTTTGAATACCTGGTGATGCCGTTTGGACTCACAAATGCCCCTGCAGTTTTCCAGACCCTGGTAAACGATGTCCTTAGGGACATGCTCAACCGTTTCGTGTTCATTTACCTTGATGACATTCTGATTTTTTCCAAGGACCCTACCGAGCATATACAGCACATCCGTCAAGTTCTCCAGCGGCTGCTGGAGAATCGCCTATTTGTGAAGGCAGAGAAATGCGCTTTTCATGCCTCGACAGTTTCTTTCCTCGGCTACATAATCGCCCAAGGTAAAAGCTGTCCTTGACTGGCCACGTCCGGAGAGCCATACGAAACTTCAAAGGAAGCAGCCTTTCAGGATCTTAAGACTCGTTTCACCTCTGCCCCAATCCTCAGCCAACCAGACCCCTCCAAGCAGTTTGTTGTGGAAGTGGATGCGTCTGACAGTGGAGTGGGATCTGTCCTCTCTCAACGTTCCACTGAGGATGGTAAGCTGCGTCCCTGTGCCTTTCTGTCTCACCGTCTTTCCACAGCACAAAGCAATTATTATGTGGGGAATCGGGAACTCTTGGCTGTGAAGATGGCTTTGGAGGAATGGAGGCACTGGCTGGAAGGATCTGAGCAACCCTTCCTAGTATGGACTGACCATAAGAACCTGGCTTACATTCAGACCGCCAAACGCCTCAATGCTCGTCAAGCCAGGTGGGCACTTTTCTTTGGCCGCTCTAATTTAGTGCTCTCCTACAGACCAGGAACCCGGAATGCAAAGCCTGATGCCTTTTCTCGTCAGTTTGCTCAAAAGGGAGAGTCCAACCTAACCCCCAACACCATCCTTCCAGCTAATTGTGTCGTCGCTGCAGTCACTTGGGAGATTGATTGTGAGATCAAAGCTGCACAGCAGAACCAACCAGACCCAGGTGGCGGCCCTGCAGGTCGTCTTTTCGTTCCCGATTCTGTTAAATCCTGTGTACTCCAGTGGGCTCATTCCTCAAATCTAACCTGCCACCCTGGTATTTCCCGCACCCTGGTATTTCTCCATGGTGGCCGTCCATGGAAATTGACACTAAGTCCTTTGTCCTGGCCTGCTCTGTCTGCTCTCAAAATAAGTCGTCCACCCTCTTCCCATTCCCCGGCGCCCCTGGTCTTACTTGGCTGTAGACTTTGTGTCTGGCCTGCCTGTCTCTAATGGTATGACTGTCATCCTTACTGTGGTGGATCGCTTCAGGAAGTTTGCCCATTTCCTGCCCCTGCCTAAACTACCCACAGCCAGAGAAACTGCAGATCTTTTGATGAAAGAAGTTTTTCGTGTTCACGGACTTCCGTAGGACATTGTGTCAGCTAGTGGCCCCCAATTCACCTCTGCTGTCTGGAAAGCTTTCTGCTCGGCCCCTCGGAGCCACCATCAGCCTATCTTCTGGGTTCTACTCACAGACCAATGGTCAAGCTGAAAGGGCCAATCAAAAGCTCGAGTCCACACTACGCTGTTTAGTGTCCGATCCTACCACCTGGTCCTCGCAACTTCCCTGGGTTGAGTATGCCCATAACACCCTTCCCACCTCTACTACCCATATGTCTCCATTTGAATGCCTTTATGGCTATCAGCCCCAACTTGTTCCTTCCTAAGAGAAACACATCTTGGTTCCGTCAGTGCAAGCCCACATCTGGCGGTGCCACAAGACCTGGCACTGAGCCCGATCAGCCCTGTTGAAAGCTTCTGACCAGTATCAGCATCAGGCCAACCGTCGCCGCACCCCTGCACCCAGCTACAGCCCCGGAGACATGGTATGGCTCTCTACTCGGTATTTGCCCTTAAAATCTGACTGCAGGAAACTGTCTCCTAAGTTTCTTGACCCTTTTTCTGTAGAGAAAGTCATCAATCCCACAGTTGTCCGCCTGAAACTCCCTAGAACCCTCCGGATTCACCCTTCTTTCTGTCCTGCATCAAGCCTGTAAAATCCTGTCGCCTAGTCCCTCCCCCTCCTCCTCCTCCACCACGCATCATAGAGGACCACCCTACCTACACTATTCGTCTTCTCCTAAACTCTCGCCGCCGTGGCCGCGGCTTTCAGTATCTTGTGGACTGGGAGGGTTTGGCCTGGAAGAGAGGTGCTGGTTGCCTCGCCGTCTGATCCTTGACCCTTTTATTGTACGGGAGTTCCATCACCGGCACCCCAAGAAACCCGGTGGGCCGCCCGGAGGCGCCCGTCAGGAGGGGGGTACTGTCATGGGTCCTCACTTTTGACTAATGTATACCTAGTTTGAATGTGTGTGGTGTATTAAATCTGGAGATATACCAGGGCAGATACTCCCTGAGGTCAGAGGAATGTTGGGTGGAAGAATAGTGAAAAACCACATCTGGAATACGTTAAAGATACCCTAGGAATCGACCTAGGTCACCTTAGTGGGGCATACAGAGTTATTGCCTGTGTGGTGTATTGGGTCTGTTCATATGCAGTTGTTTACTCTCTGAGGTCATAGAGAGTGCAGAGAGTGATGTGGTACAACAGGAGGTTGTATAACAAACCTCTGGACTATGTCAGAAGACCTCCAGGGATGAGTAAGAAAAAGACCAACGTATATCTCACCTTATTTGGGTCCACATTCTCATAGAACATCACATTTTGACACACACCCACATTTATATAAAGTAAAGTAAAGTACATGCACAAAGACTGTTCGGGGGGGACTTCCACAATTGGCTCTGGGAATCCTGCATCGCCCGTGTTGGTGTATGATACTATGCTGTTGTAATAAACCTTATTATATACAAGCTGGTGTCTCCGGAGACTTCTTCATCATCTTCACAAACATCGCTACAAGATATACCTCATGTGGTTTTTTTTGTGGTTTTTTTTCTGCTTTCAGTATGAATGATGGGTGCTTGGTGTGTTTTTGGGGTTTTGTCTGTTTTCCCCCTTCCGCCCTCCTGTCTTCCATCCAGCTTCCACTCACCTGGTCCTAATCAACAATCAGCACACCTGCCCAGCGATCAAGCCAGCTCCAGTATGTAAGCCTGCCGCAACAGCCAGTCTCAACCGGATCGTTGCCATACATGGTTTGTTTTGTGCCATGCTTCCAGCTTTGCAAACTAGCATTTTGCCAGTCTGTACTAGTCCGTTTGCCTTTTTGCCTTTTGCCTGCCTGCCTGCCTGCCAGCCTGCCAACACGTCGCATTTTCTAACACCAGCTCTCCGTGTTTTGTAGGCGAATCTGACAGCCTGTTCCCTGCCTAACTACAACTTACCTCAGCCTACCTTTTGTTGAATAAAACCACTTACCATCCCACCATCTGCATTTCCCAGTGTCTGCTCTTGGGTTCAGTTCAGAAGCCTGACAATTTTAAGTGAATAGTGCTTGTGTAGAATGATGCGTTGAGAAGTGTTCTTTGGGGGTCCAGTTTGAAGTGGCTAAAAACATGCGGTGGTTGGTTTGATTAACTTATTATCTGAATGTGTTGTGTGCCTTCAGATAGACTGGGGAACTGTCTGCCTCTTGCCAGTGCTTGAAGTGGGGGAAATAACGTGCCAGTACTCCTTTATTTACATATCAGCATGTGTATCAGTAAACCCATATTACAAATAACAGGCATTATCAGTCTGCTCCAGGTTTAATTATACTGCCCTTTATTTGAAATAGGAAAAAGAATACGTATAAGTGGAGATGAAGCTCTTCACAACTTAACACTAAAACTGCCAACGGATAAACTTTATCCGCAGCTGTTTCTTGTCTGTAACTTTGTTTCAATAAAATATTCAGGTCTCCCAGTCTGTGACTTTTCCTGACTGTGTGTTTCCCTCTGCTGTTAAAAACTGTCAATATGCAGTCAGATTGAAAAAGATGGCCATTTATACCGATCAATGCCAGCAGGTAATATTTACCCCTATAGAAAATGCAGTGATTTCACGCTATTTATTTCGCGTGCAAAGATAAACATGACGTGTTGCTATAGCCATGCCTATTGTGTACTGCTGTTCCTTATAGAGCCGGTCATATTTTGTAGAGAGACTTTTCCAATGGACAAAAGAAAGAGACTCATGAACGTGCATGAGGCATTAGCGCTGGTAAAAACTGTCTTAGTGAAGAATAGTCTGATGGTGGGGAGGCGTCAGGACTGAGTGATGTTTGTTCCTGGGTTTGTTCTGCCGCTGACGGGTCATCTGACAGCGATCCAGAGCCTCCACGGAAAGTGAAGCCGTCCCATCATTTTATTAAAGACTAGAACCCTGTGTTCTAGTATGATAAATAAAAGAGCATTTTACCTTGAAAATCCATGCATTCTAGTAGCGGGTAAATTTGACCTATTGGCGGTTAGTGTTAAATCAAAGAGCATAGGGGAAGAGAGCAGATCTAGAGTAGGCTATCAAACGCAAGTACAAGTAAGCGTAGGTAAAATACATGTTAAAAAAAGAAATTACATAAAGAAAAGTAAAAAAATATATAAAATACCAAGGGTTGTGATGAGGTGCTGATCTGGAAGTCAAACTATATGCTTATATAATTTATTTAGATCTGTTCATTTTTAGAATGCCTGGGGTCTACAGCTGTTAATAAATCAGCAAGATATGCATTCCTAAGTAACTATGAACCAGAGAACATGATCATTAGGCTACATGAATAAAATTAAACTGCCGCTAAAACAGCAGAATAAAAACATCAAGGTGGCAAACACCGATATAAACAATATAAGCCCCAGTGCAGCAGCAGCCACATGCCACAAACAGTCTATGCAAACAAACACACAAACAGAGCAAAGACATTTTAGAGCTTCTTAAATTGACAACAAGGTAGCATGCACATAAACCGACCTTCTAACAAAAGTGTTTGATATGACTCGACAATAGCAGAGGATGAAGTTTAGGTCATGTGCACTAATGTAAGCACCTGAGCACTAACATAATGTGTGTGCGTATGTGCTCGGAACGCAGTGCTCCCTAGGTAATGCAGTTTTCCCCTTTAATGGCAAAAGGATCAATTGAACATGATTTGAGAGGGCTGAGTTGAGCACCGGCAGCCTGTGAGAAAGGACGGAATGCAAATAAAAGTCACGGTACACCAAAAAGTCAAATGTGGAAGACTGCCTCTTGCACAATGTTTGCTGGGATTAGCTCTAGATACCTGTGACCGAAAACAGGATGGATGGACCAATGAAGAGTGCAATACGGATCATTTTTACAAAAAGCCACTACTGCCTCTTTTGTACACATTTACTATGCACAAAACCAACACATTTAGCGAGGATACCTTTTATGTTTTCTGAATAATGAAGTCTAATTCCCATCTTGCTGCTGCCGTGTCTACAGTGGATTCAATAAGATTAGCTCCCCAACATTAAATCAAGTTCAGAGAGAAGAGGCAAACCTTGAACGCTCTGCTTGCTTACCTTATTCAAGTAGGCTAACTTCCATATAAATATCATCTTGACTGTGAGGTTGTGAGAGTGAGAGAGCAAACAGGGATGAAAGGACGAAGACAGTAGAAAATGTGGAGTTTGTTTTCCCAGAGGTGATGAAACACTGTGCAGGAAGTGGAGTGGAAAAATGGAAAATAAGCACTTTCCAGTTTTTTCACTCCTCCGAAGAACTTCAGCAGTCCTGCTTTTAGACAGTTAGACTGTGTGCTGCTCCTGCAGTGAATACATATGCATCCACACACACACACGCAGGCACACACACCTACTGTACGATGATTCTCGGGTGGGATTTGAGGAGGAATCATGTCTTTGTTTTAGCGCTCTCGTACACAGGCTCCATTGGAACCCACACATTGGTGGATTGTAAGATGTCTTTTTTTTCTTCCTACTCCACAGACAGCCTGTCAGCTAGGGTTCAGTGGTCATGGAAATTACAGTGTGTGTGTGTGTGTGTGTGTGTGTGTGTGTGTGTGTGTGTGTGTGTGTGTGTGTGTGTGTGTGTGTGTGTGTGTGTGTGTGTGTGTGTGTGTGTGTGTGTGTGTGTGTGTGTGTGTGCCATGACCACTGTTGCGTCCAGTTCACCTTCAAATCAGCCTGTGAGGAGAAGTTTTTCAGATGCTATCTATTATTATAATATTTTTTAAATGAGCAGAAATCATAAATGACACTGAAATCTACGTCACATATATATATATTTATATGTGACGTACATTTTTCCATTGGAGAGTGATTTTCATCATTTGTTAAAGTCGGTCAAGGTCTTTTGCAGAAGTGAGATATTTTCCCATTATTCCATTTATATTATATTTTAATAGCAAACATTTTTGTCATTTTGTGTTGTTTGCTGCTAAATGACATTTTCCATCCAACTAAATGTCAGTTATTATTAGAAATAATATTGCTGTCCAGTTATGATCAAATATTATCATGTCATTTTATCATTATAGACTTATAAAGTATAGTCTGCTCACACACACACACACACATACACACACACACACACACACACACACACACACACACACACACACACACACACACACACACACACACACACACACACACACACACACACACACACACACACACACACACATTCAAACTCACTTTATTTTTCTTCTTCCTTTTGACCTGTTCAGCACATTAATATTTATCAATATAAACAAGCTAAAAGCACAGGTCCTTCTCTGTAACTGATATTGAAATGGCTCAGGTTTTATTACCTCTGCTGCTGTGTTCCCACATGGAATGTTTGTGCAATATTAATGCTTCACAGCGCAGCCATCGTGCAGCATTACTCTGGGTTCCAATCGTTTTCATTAATGCAGCTTCACACTCGCCATAAAAAAGCCAAAAGCTAAAATACATTATTATAAGGAAAGATAAGAGTCAGAGTCACAACAGCAAACAGATCTGATGCACCTGGCATATTTAATTATGAGCATCTTATATATAGCTCTTAAACATCAAAATTAAATGTCTATATTCGCCTTAACATAGTAAAGTAATAACCACACACGTTCATTTTGAAATATATAAACACAAAAGAAATAAGGACATAAAAAAGCTGCAAAAAAGTGAATAAATAAAGTGACAGTCGAGTAAACATACATACATACATAGATAAATAAACAAATACATAGATGGGTCACTTTTTGTTAATGTTATTGTTGTCCTGTATCTGTTCTTCTTCCACATTTTCTCAGAGCATGTGACTTATTAGGATCATGGAATTTTTCATTGCTTCATTATGTGGATGCTGGTTTTTCGTCATTTTGGTTTTGTCAGGGTTTTGTCTAAACTAGGTAACGCATGCTTGCGTTGCGCCCTTATACCAAGATGCAGATTGTCCCTGTTAAATGTTAAAGTGATGCCAGAAAAGAATACTTCTGTATAATCACTCCAAAAATATGAAAAAGGTGTCAAATAGAGCATCAGATGGCAGACAGCTTTGTTTTTATGGCGCTCTAACGTAGTAGTAGGGGTGGTTCTAAAGGGGGGGATTGTAGTCAGACCCCTTAAAGTTGTAACTTAGTTATAAAACAAGGATTGTAAATGAAAAACATAACGACTGAATCAATGTTCTTACTGAAACAAAGAACCTTAACTTATAGTTACAGAAAAACATACCAATTATTGTATTTTATGTTTATTTCAAGCAATTGCTTTATACAGTCTTTGTCTTTTTTAACCCAAGTTTATTGTGCTCCTCTCATAAGATAACTGGCCAAAGCCTGGCCCCCCCTGTAAAATTGGTCTAGAACCGCTACTGTGTAGTTATTTGCATCCGCGGCGCCATCTTATATACGGGCATCGTGTTCTCGAGAGAATTGATTTATCTTATAAACAAGATTAGCGCCACAGTATCACCTCATACTATATCTTTCTATAAAAAAAACCCTGTTCCATCTTTAATTCAATTTAGCTAAGATAGAAATGTAAATTCTAAGAGGATGGTGTCTTCATCCCTCACTACGGTGAGTTGCTCCCCACATTTATGACTGTACCTTAAAATGAATCCAGTCATAGTGTTAATGCAAATGAGTATTTTACCAATCATTAACAATTGGTGGAGCAGGTTCTATTTTTGAGGCATTAAAGAATGATGTCACAATCTAAAATCTAAAATAAATAGAGTTCTTAAATGAATGTATTCTAATTTAACAAAGTGGTCACATGTCTAACGAGGATATAAATACATCCAGGCTTACAGCTGCAACAAGTCATTACAACCTCAGCATATTAAATCTACTTTTACTGGTCTTCATTTAGATTCACCTCCTCTAAGGCGAAAATCTGTTCAGTGTTTTTGTGTATGTGTGTGTGTGTGTGTGTGTGTGTGTGTGTGTGTGTGTGTGTGTGTGTGTGTGTGTGTGTGTGTGTGTGTGTGTGTGTGTGTGTGTGTGTGTGTGTGTGTGTGTGTGTGTTTGTGTGTGTTTGTGTGTGTGTGTGATGAGTGGTAAAAAAGTGTGTGGGCAAATAAAGTGACCTCTGACATGTTGGATACGATGCAGTTTCTGTCCTGAATTGACTCGACACTGTGTTGAACACAGAGGTATGTGAACACACAGATATCAGTACAGCTGAATGATTGTCTGTGATATTGCTCTCAGATTAGGACATACTGAGTTACTTAATTACCTGATGAAAGAAAATTCCAAATGAAGCGACAACTGTAACAAATAAACATCTCAGCAGTCCTTACACACTGCTTACAGTCTCACTGCTGCTGTTACTGAGCTGTTAACCTGTGCCGCCCTCCTGTTGTTGAAGTCATGTGGAACACCTTATGTTTTGTGAAGCACTTGGTTCAAATATACGCCAACAAGCCTTGTCATGGCGTTTTAGTCCATTTCTAAAATAAAAATCCACTGTCAATTGTCGGAGTTGTGGGTTCTGACTCGCCTCAATGTATTTCCAAAGAAATGCGGAGATCGTTGTTACCTTGCATCACGAAATATTTTTCTTTATATGCCACATCTACATATATTTTTTCTTCAAAGTAAAGCTAACAAAAATGAGTTCTCTGTATAATCCAATGACACAAAAAGATTGCAGTCAGACATAAACTTGCGTATCACATCCTGCCTCACAGCGCATATTTATTGACAGCAAAAAGAGACTTGAATTTATGTCAACAGATTTCACATAATTGTTTTAGGTTAGTTGAAAGCAATAATATCAAGTTTAGATAACATACAAATATTAGGTCAACTTAATATTATTTTAAGCTTTCAACTAACCTAAAGGGACATTTGTTAAGGTAACACATTTAATTAAAGTCAACATTTCTGTGTTTTCAGTGAACAATAACATGCTTTAAATAAAGTAAATTTCACAAAATCAAATTATTAAGTAAATTGAATCTAAATATATTTGCTGATATTCAAACAATATGCTCTTATAAAGTAAATGGCTTTAACAAGCCTCTTAATGTGAGTACAATTAAATAAAATCTTGGTCCAAACAATGGACGTCCTTCTTGTAGCAAAGTAAATTACGTTTACAATTCCTGTACCTACACTTGTGCCACAGCCCTGTTTCTGTCTTTCTGTTTTATTTGTTCTTTCTGTCTGGGAGCCCAAATGTTTTCCTCCTCTCAGTGGGTGGCAGTCATTCTGCTCTCCCCCAGCTTCAGGCGCCTCCTCTGGGCTCTGTCTCTCCTGCTCTGCCACAAATGTTTGCTCCACATGACCATCATCCCATAGCTCTTTGTCTGAGTCTCGCTCAGCAGTGTGGAGAGGAATTCTCTGCTCCCCTCCGTGAAAAACTCCAACAGTGGATCCACACATCCTCTTTCGATGAACAGAGCAGAGTCCCGCAAATCCAGCATCCAACATTAAAGTGTTTAAAATCCTTCTATTCTCTGCTAAAATTTGCGTTTTAGCCATTTTGTAAAGGCACAAAAAGAGGCTGCCATGGTTACGACCCAACTAATGGGAAACTGGGAGCGATGTAATGTAATGTAAATGTGACTGGAAAACCGTGGACGTCCTTTCAGCGCTCCACAAAGTAGCCTGCACCGTCTGTGATAGCATGGGAGGGCCGAACGCTCTGGATCTTTACTGCTTCTTTCTGACTGTTCCACTCAAGGGTCTTTTTACAGTTTTACTGTCAGTGTTTTAGGCAGTGTTTTCCTCTTGTGTTTTTACTGTTGAATAGAAATTGTTAGCATTGTGCCTTTAATCCATTGTGTGTAATAATTAGAAAATCAATTGTTTATGAATAAAATTACATTTGTATTAGAAGCTTTTTCAAATGAATATTTCTTTTTGAATTGTTTGTTTTTATGGCATTCTTGCCTATATTTAACACATAGACAGTGAACCTGTAAGAGACTCTTTTTTGATGCTTTAGTCCAAATAGCTGAATAGATCTGTATCATCGTGTCAGGGTAGGCTATGATCACGCAATGCCAATATACTGAATCTTTGTTTATAATCATAACATTTCCATTTTTTACCCACTCAATTGTGTTCATTCATATATATCTATATGCTTTTGTATAGTTATGTATAAATTTCCTCTTTTGTAATATATTTTTATATATCTATGTTATAATGACTGCTATCAAAATGAGAAAAAATATCAACAAATTATCATTTACAAAAAAGGTATAGATAAAATTGATTGGCATCTTTATGAAACAGTTACTGATCACATGGGGCCAATTGTGAAAAATGTGCAACATGCAAAATTGTAAAAACAACCTAAAATCCTTAGAGTTAGCATTCATTACTAACCATTAGCATGTATAGCTCACCGACAACAATTATAGCAAACATTAGCCATTGGTTAGTAACAGTTTTGTGCTGGTTTCCTTTTACTGTATATTGGGTGTGTTCACCAGGGATGTTTCCAGGTGTCCCTACACCGCCTACATTTCATTTCACTGCTTTTTATGAAAACTGCAAACATTACATTTCATCTCTAACTTAAATGTCTGCTCTTGTTAAATCTGAAAATGTAATACATGTTCAAGTAGTTTTTTTCCAAACGTAATCAAATTTAAAAACGGTACTGGCCAGTTAGTTTGGCCCAGTGTTTTGTAGTTCAGGCTTCTGTTCTGTGTCTATAGTTAGCTATAATGTGCATGTAACCTGCTGCTCATTCAGACATTATGTACACACATTGTTTTCCTGGCTCAGCCTCAGCAACAGGGGCAGTCCTTTATGTCTGTAGAGTTATGACAGACTGTGTGAGCTCTCCCAGTGATGGACAGACCTGTCAGCCAATAATACATTCCGGCCCTGGCAGAGCCACACCTGCTCCCACAAAGAGTCTGGGGTCTCACGCTGTCCTGCTGCCAAGTACTTTACAAAATGTATTGTCTTATTTAACAAATTATTGTCGCCTGTTTGGATTAGTGAAAAAGGTAATAAAAAAGCCATTGTATTGTTTCCCTCGTCACAGAGAATTCATAGGAACAGTTTTAGCCATTATCTTGGCACAAGCTTTAAGCTGTGGACAGAGGTTATGAAAACAAGCTGAAACTGTTGTGCCGTTTTCACACAGACAACATTTTCTAAACTATACGACTTCCATAAATGTGCACCATTATTATGTAGTGATTTTGTATCCAGCTCATTCGATCCAAATAAAGCTTAGTTTCCCCAAAGTAAAATGTATAGTGACTGATGATCCTCACTCGCTGATCATTCCCCTCCACAGTCTGTCTAATCCAGTAGAAATACCCCTCAAAAATCCCTCAAAACAATTTCCTCTTTCATTTGCACTTTATCCTGCTGATTCTCTCTAAAATAAAGCGATGGAATGCATCCATCACCGGGCTGATAATGAAAGGCGACGGAGACACTGCTTCCGGGATTTTATTTAGTACATTTAGCCGGAAAATGACTCTGAACTGTCATAAAGTGAAAATCTCTCATGAAAGTGTTTGTGTGCGTGAAGATCTATCTGTGTGTGTATCTGTGCGGGGGTGTGTGTGTGTGTGTGTGTGTGTGTGTGTGTGTGTGTGTGTGTGTGTGTGTGTGGCTTCCAGCCCTAGTCACCATGAATCATTGGTTTAAATGATCCTAGCATGCTAATTCCTGCTGATTCCTTTCCATGCTGTTATTATAAAAGTCAGCACAACAGTCATTAACAGCAGAAAACAGCTTAAAACTTTACCCATCTGACTCCTGAATGAACCCAGCGCAGCACGCCATGAAACATGACCCTGTGTGGGTGTGTGCGTGTGTGTGTGTGTGTGTGTGTGTGTGTGTGTGTGTGTGTGTGTGTGTGTGTGTGTGAGAGAGAAAGAGAGGGAGAGAGGGAGAGGGAGAGAGTGCGTGTGAGCTTCCTAATCCAGGATTTATTGGCCATTAGTACAGCCTGAAAGTCATTACAGTTCATTTTGCTGCCGGGTTGACGTTTTATTAGGACAAATACAGGCTTTTTGGATACGTGCGTGTGTGTATTTGTGTGTGTTTAAGCATGTGTGCACACTTTAGTGTTTATGAGAATGTTTGCATGGGAGTGTGTATGAGTGACAGTTTATAAGGACAAATTTCCCCATAGGGATCAAGGCCATGATTTCTGAGAGCAGGAAAAAGACTAAAAAGCCTCAAGAAAGGAGAGATGGATAGATAAAGAACGGATTGACAGATGGATAAAGAGGGAAAAGAAGGACTGGCAGTATGTGCAGTGGATGGATGGACACGTAAAAAAAACAAAAAAGGGATGGACAGGCGGACAGCGGATGGCGGGAATAGCGGGCAAAGACATGTGGAAGGAACTATATCAGAATAAAAAAACGTAATGGATAACCTGATAAAAGAAGGCAATGGGTGTGGGGCTGATACATTTCTGGCCTGTGTTCTGGCTCCTTCTGTGTTTTAGATAGAAAGAAACTGGGTGTAAGGCAAGTCCATGACCCAAAAAAGACACAATTTCATAGGGGCCAAATTTTGTGTCAATACAGATTGATTTATGACAGAAATTACTCTCACCAATTGACTTGCATTGGGAAAAAGACATCAGAAACAGGTTTTTTTTAAATATAAATCGGGTCTAAAAGTTGAAAAATGCACCTAAAGCTGAATACAGAGTTATGGGTTAGGGTTAGTTGCTAAACATAGTAACACTGCATTTGGAATGGTTCAAGTACAACGCATTTCTTTACTGTGCAAATCAGTTAAACTAGCTACGCTAAGCATGCGCTACTTCATAAAGCAGATAGCCACACTTAACCTACTTCGCATGAGCTGACGTTTACCAATCAGAGGGTTAGAAGTAGGGTCCCTGGTCCCCTGCAGTCCACATGTTGAAGTGTATCTTGCAAGATACTGAAATGTAGATGTTAACAGCATTTTCTTCAGAAAGCCATACCTGTTGAGAACCGTTAGCAATAAACGTAACATGTTTTTGTACCATGCATGCACTGAAAGAACTGAGACGTTGACTTTAATTATGTCAACAAATGTCCCATTACTGTATTAGGTTAGTTGAAAGCAATAATATTAAGTTGAACCTAACTTAATATTATTGCTTTCAAATAACCTAATTTATGTGGCATTTGTTGACATAATGTAGTTAATTTAAGACACTGTGAGGCAGGATATGACACGCAAGTCTGACCGCCATCTGTTAGCTTTACATTGGGGGAAATGTATGTAGATGTGGCATATAAACAAAATATATGTGTGTGTGTGTGTGTGTGTGTGTGTGTGTGTGTGTGTGTGTGTGTGTGTGTGTGTGTGTGTGTGTGTGTGTGTGTGTGTATGTATGTGTATGTGTGTGTGTGTGTGTATGTATGTATATGTGTATGTGTGTGTGTGTGTGTGTGTGTGTGTGTGTGTGTGTGTGTGTGTGTGTGTGTGTGTGTGTGTGTGCACGCACACAGACACTAATAGTATTCACAAATCATCATGAACCTTCTAGCGAGGAGGAGAAAATATGTATGAGTGTGAGCAGGAGAACGAGAGAAAAAGTTTCTTGTAGAAATACAATAAACCCACGTCATAATGATGTATATCAGCCTAAAAGGAGGAAGACAGTTTTCTGCTAAAGCTGCACAATAGCCTGAATTCCGAGCACTTTATTCCTGAATAGCTGAAATTACCACCTGAAATAAGAGACACCAACACACGCTCCACAAACAAAGGACACATCACCAAAAGACACATTTAGAAGTATAAAGCTAAACTAATGCTCTGAGTAATTATTAGCAGACAGCTGCTGCAAACAGCTCCACTTGAACGCACTTATTTATTCCCAAAGCCAGAGAGGCTAATTGGATGAAAGACCATAATTGCTCCAAAGTAATTGTACGGACGGCCTCTAATTTGAAGCTGACAGTCTTACGTTCTTGGAATTCACTGATATCCTCTTTTCCCGTAAAAATGTTACAACAAATGAGCTTTATTTCGGCCTTTTCCCAGTCCTGCAGTGTTATTTATCTGCCAATTAGCTCAAACAGCAACTTTCCCAACTCATTTTGACTGTGGTTGTGCTGTCAGAGGAAAACTATCTGGGATATTTCAGTTGCATTGAATATTAACCATACTCATATATGAATAAAGTGACATTTCTATCCCGATAACCTCCTCTACTGTGGGATTTGGTTTTACTTCAGTACGTTAAGACTAAACAGAGAATTGAATCTGTGTCAGACCACGTCCCTCTCGTTCTTAGGCTTGTTGTATAATAATGGTGTATGAGGAACTAGTTGTGTGATCTGTTAGCTTTGGTAACCTTGTTTAAAAGTACAAGAATTTCGCTTGTCATATTTATGCCATCATTTGTCTGTTTGTTCAAGAGTTAAAAGTAATTTCACACAGTAGTTACTTTATGTCAGTAGCATAGGAGCAGGGGCGCTGTTTTGGCTGCATTTTCGTTAATTGTTATTAAATGAAGTTAGAGAGGTTAGAGGGACCGTCATGGTTGACACGTCTCATCAACATTGCGTGGAAGTCGGAAACAGTACCGAAGGAGTGGCAGACCGGGGTGGTGGTTCCCCTTTTTAAAAAGGGGGGTCAGAGGGTGTGTGCCAATTACAGAGGCATCACATTACTCAGCCTCCCCGGGAAAGTTTACTCTAAGGTGCTGGAAAGGAGGGTCCGGCCGATTGTCGAACCTCAGATTGAAGAGGAACAATGCGGTTGTCGTCCTGGTCGTGGAACGACGGACCAGTTTTTCACTCTCGCAAGGATCCTGGAGGGGGTCTGGGAGTACACTCATCCGGTCTACATGTGCTTTGTGGATTTGGAGAAGGCGTATGACCGGGTTCCCAGGGAGATACTGTGGGAGGTGCTGCGGGAGTATGGGGTGAGGGGGTCTCTCCTCAGGTTCATCCCATCTCTGTACTCCCAAAATGAGAGCTGTGTCCGGGTCTTCGGCAGCACGTCGGACTGATTTCCGGTGAGGGTTGGCCTCCGCCAGGGCTGCGCTTTGTCCCCAATCCTGTTTGTGATATTCATGGACAGGTTTTCGAGGCGCAGTCGTGGGGCAGGGTGGCTGGCATCTCCCTTAGGGATAAGGTGAGAAGTTCAGTCATCCGGGAGGAACTCGGAGTAGAACCGCTGCTCCTTCGCGTTGAAAAGAGCCAGTTGAGGTGGTTCGGGCTCCTAGTGAGGATGCCACCTTGGCGCCTCCCTAGGGAGGTGCTCCAGGCACGTCCAGCTGGGAAGAGACCGAGGGGTAGACCTAGGACCAGGTGAAGGGATTATGTCTCTTTGCTGGCCTGGGAGCGTCTTGGAATCCCCCAGTCAGAGCTGGTTGATGTGGCAAGGGAAAGGAAAGTTTGGGGCTCTCTGCTGGAGCTGTTACCTCCGCGACCCTGACGGAAAAGCAGGAGAAGATGGATGGATGGATGGAGAGAGGTTTTTGTTTGTTGTTTGGTCCCCTTAATTAGAGTTGCAAATAGCTCTAAGTTTTTCAGTCCTCCTTTAGTAACATTTATTTGTTTGTTCAACCAGCACCCATTAGGTCCTTTATTTTTTTTATTAGATAACTGCTACTTTTATCGTGTTTAATTTGAGTTTATCATGAAAACAACTTTAGTTTCAACAAGTCTGGTTTTGTACTGCCTCCCTTTTTCCCAATGAACTGTGAGGTAACACTATACAAATAATACTTTGTGTGATAAAGCTTTATAGCTTTGATAGACTGATATGATAAGAGATAATCTTATAGTGGTTTTATAATGATGATATAATATTAGTTATATATGCATCGACCCATGTTGTATTGTTAGTTATTTTAGCCTCTCTCCAAGTGTCTTCCCACTCAACGAATGAAATATATTCCTGTATATCTTTGTACAAATGATCTATTTAATAATTATAGCTTTGGAAGAATCATAAAATCCCGTTATTATGCTTTTTCTTCAGTCGTTTAACATTGTTTTTTAATCTTATGGCCATGGAGTCTGGAAAAATGTTCCCTACAAGATGTTTTATGTGTAACCCATGCAGTGTAAGAAACCATACGACTGATTATTCTTATATCCACATTAAACATTCTGCGATATATGGATGTATGAGAGTTCAGGGGGTCAAGTAAGAATGAGTGGGAAACACTGGCAGGGGGGGACAGCAGGAGTCTGACACCATTATCTCTGAAACACATGTTGTATGACTAGAACCATGTTGAGATGCAGAATATTGATATGCACTGTCAGCAGAAACAGAATTAGGGAGTAAGCTAATTGATAAGATTTGTTTTATGAATCTTTTGAAAAGTGGGGCAGAGAATCCAAAACCATCTGGCCTTGATGAGAATTTCCTGGACATGACAGTAGTTAGTGACTGTTTTTGGTTTTCTCCAATGAAACTTTTAAGTTGAAAGAATAAAGAAAACGTTTCTCTGGAATGTGATAAGTTTATGGTCATTCTGCTTGTATAGATCCTTAACTTTCTGAACCCCTCTTCTGACCACGCCCTAAACCCACAATTTAACATACATGTATACAAATCTGGCACTGCTTTAGGGCATGCATATGGTTGGAAAAAGTTTTTTGGTTTTCTTTTCATTTTCATTGATTTTTTAATTAATTTACGCACATCTATCCCACCTCTGTCCGTTCTGGGAGAGGGATCCCTCCTCTGTGGATCTCCCCGAGGTTTTTTCCATTTTCCCCCGACTGTAGGGTTTCTTTGGAAGTTTTTCCTTGTTGGATGTCAGGGTCCAAGGACAGAGGGGGTCATGTTCATATTCTGTACAAACTGTAAAGTCCCCTGAGACAAATGTAAAATGTGTGCTATTGGGCTCAATAAATACACTTTGATTGACTGATGTTTGATGCTCATTTGAGAGAGAGTTCTGTTTCATTTCTTTTACCTCGTCTGTTAATCCCTGGAAAACCTAAACTATTGTTGTTTTTTGGCCATTGCTGACGTGAAATTGTCTGGAGCCTTTCCTGTGGATTGATATGAATTACACATAGGCCCTTGATCTGACTATCTGCCTAAACAATGGTATGCTATGTTTGAATTGGACCAATCATCATTGAGTATTCAACTAAGGTGTGTAAGGAAAAATTGTATTTTAACCCGAGCTGCCCAATAGCACCAGAGAGGCCTGCTATAATGGAGCCCCCCTTCTATCATAGAGTTAGTACAGGGGTTTGGAAAAAATAAAAGCATACAAATAATTTCAACTTTTGGACCAGATTTGAAGGAGATGACACATGGGTGTCATGCATTCAATACAGAACACCAACAATCAAATACATTCACCTAAATATGGCTATACAATAATCATTAGTAGTAGTCTCCACAAATAACACAATCAATCATCACATATCTTAGATGCCTGCAGGATGACACACTGAGGCTGTTTCCTCTGCCTGTTTTCTGTGTATGAGCATGGCGGCTGCAGGCCTGTTCCCCTGCCCCCCTGAAAGCCTTCGGAGCTGTCAGCTGCTCCCCGCTTCTATTTGTCACTCTGAGCTCCTGCTGAGAGAAAACATGCTCGCTTATGATCCATAGCAGGGTCAAAACCAGTTCATGTTTTACAAAAATGTTACAGTTGTAAATGAGTGTTCAGCAATGTGCACTTTGTTTCCATGGCAAGAGCATTTCAGCATTATTAGCACACTGTACAGGGACAAGTCAAATTTAAAGGAAGAAAAATATAAGCAAAGTTGATGAAACGAGAAGATCAGAGGTGGACAGGCTCGCTGTGTGGAGGGATAAAGATGTTTTAACTAGTTCATGACCAGTAAATGTCACTGTTTTTATATATTATTAAATTGATACCACCTTGAATTCGATATAAAATATGACTCTTACTTCTGACCCTAAAAAATAAAAGTTAAAATCATCAACAACGAAGCACTGTGACACCCTGGACAGAAATTGATATCAAAAGTCTAATTTCTCATTTGCGAAGAAAATAACATATAAACGTTACAATTAATCAACAATACAATGTCTTATTTATAAAGAGAAGAAGAAAAGAACTATGTAGCATACATTTACTAGGTGAAAGTAACAGTACTAAACAGTATTTCCTTTTGTTGCTATACTTCATATGTCTCAGATGTGAATGTTGTACCTTTTAATGCACTATATTAAACATAATATGCATTTTAGTTAGGCGACTTGTGTTATAATGTTTTACAGTTAATACTTTATATACAGCCGCAGAAAAAATTAAGAGACCACTTCAGCATTATCATTTTCTCTGGTTTCATTATTTATAGGTATATCTTTGAGTTAAAAAAAAAAAAGTATTGTATTCTATAAACTGCTGTCAACATTTCTCTGTGATGGAATTCAACAGACACCGGAATGGCTGCCATACATGTAGAGATAAAGATTTAAGAAACATGTGGAGTGGTCTCTTCATTTTTTCCGGAGCTGTATATCTCATTTACGGCCGTCAATCCCTGGATTGTCTTCCAGCTGAGCTTAAACCGTGCACAATTGCACTCTTTTTCTAATGGTGCAAAACAATTGATATTGAGCAGGCAATCATGTTATCATTAAAAACAATGCTTACGTTTTGTAGTTCAAATGAATTGTCACATTTAGGTTTTGAACTTACTGGTCACAGTGATAGAGAAAATGTTATACTGTATGTTTATTGTTACAGTATGTGTGTACCTGCCCAGGGACTGCAGATAGAAAGTAGCTAATTGTTAAATCTGGCATATATCACATGTTTTTTTTTGGCATGGTCCTTAATAAACACATATATATAGATATATATATATATATATATATCTATATATATAAATATGTTGAATACTGCACCTCTTAGAGCTTTAATGGACAGATGAATAAGTATTATCTGTTATAAGAGGCATTTCTCTTTCAGGCTTCTCGCTATTTTATGCATATAAAGTTAAAAAAAACTAATATGTCTCGTTGTTTTACAAAAGCATAATATGTTAACGACCTGACAATCATGACATGTTATCATATAAAGTATCCTCTGTAAATACATTTATGTTTGTTTTTCAAGATGAACGTCCCATCCCTTCCTGACCCATCGGTGAATAGGAGAAAGCTAGAGACAAATGACATTATAGTTATATTAACAAATGATAATAAGATTTCATTTCATTAAGGGTTTGAAAAAGTTGGCCGATTACTGATTCCGATGTGCTATCCATGCATACTCTCTCTCTTATCTTTCATTACAGAAACATTTTGGAAGTGCATTGTCCTCTTCAGATGTCTAGATACATGAATTCAGCCCAGTATGATTATGGTTATTTAATGCCGAAAGATATTTTCTTTTTCACCAAATGGTATATGAAAAAAAAAAGTATTTACCAACTTTGCCTATTAGGTGCACTGCTGTGGAAAAGCTCCTGTTGAGTGGAAGTGCTCCCAGCACAGAGTGGAGAATATATTCTACTTTTATACATTAAATATTTCATAGCTTATATTCCTAACTTTACCAATTAAGATGGCCCTGGGGGAAGTAGGACTGGAGCTCTGGTTCTCTCTCCGTCTCTCCCCTCCTCTCCTATAGTGTCAATTAAAATGACATCTGGTGTCACTGTCACTGTGGAAGATATGACATGTTGCTCCTGAAAGCCCTAATGGGATCAGCGCTCCACCACTCGCCCCAAATCTCTGCTATAATTGTTTCACATTCAGTCATCATGTTTGAAACTGTTTATCTCCTTCAGCCTGGAGACTCCTTCTTCCCCGAGGCTTCCTCACTTTCTCTTTTTCTTTGTTTCCTTTGGCCCAACATCGTTCTTTTTATTTTATTTTACACCACAGGAGCTTTTGATCACTGCAAATGACCACTAAAAAGGAAGTTGTGCACACTAAATATAACAGCTACACAAACCTGCCTAGCAAACCATTTATACACCTCAATGCAGACGGGTAAAACAACCCTAACCCACGCATTTTAAAGAGGCCCTATTCTGCTTTTTGATGTTTCTCTTCCCTGTAGTGTGTTCAATAGGTTTATGTGTATGTAAATAGTCTTCAGACACTAAAATCCCTGCGTCCCCTCCAGAGGGAGTTTCTCTCCTATACACTTCCCGCTAATGACGCCACAGTTTCAGGATGTCTCTAGCGGTTTACCAATCACAACAGAACCGGCCAGCTAACCAATCAGAGCAGACTGGGCTCTGGTTTCAGACAGAGGGTGAAAAGAGGTGCTGCAGCACAGGCAGTATGAGAACAATAAAGAGCTTTCTGAACATTAAAGCATGGAGACATGTCACTACATACAAATGTGAACCTTGAAATGTGCCTAATTGGGCCCCATTAAAATACTGTTGTTTTACGTGGCATTGCTTTCTGCAAATGTCTCTATTGGGGATTCACACATTCGAATTAGATTACCTGTTTTGAGTTTACCTTTTTGCATTTATCTAACAGGGACAATAAAAACTCTTCAGCTGTCCTACAGTTAGCACGACAGCTACAATTCATCAGCAGTTTCTTGCTTAGGAAATCCAAAAAATAATTATGGAATCAAATGTTATAAGCCAGACATGGTACATTACATCATACAGGATGAAATAAAAAAATATATCATCAGTTGATTGAGGAAAACGCTCAGCTGTGTTTTGTTTCAGCTTTATCAACTTTGATTTCAAATGTGAAGCTGGAGCATCATCTTTTTTTTTTTGTAAAAGTATGATATAAGACAATATGAAAACTAATGACTTTGTAAAATATAATATAGAATGGTCATTTAACCATGTTGTCTGCCAGAAGAAGGTTTTCTTTAGTGTGAATAAATGATGTTTGTATTTGATCATGAATACAGGCTGCATAACTTTTTTATTTAACATTTATTCCAAGAACTATTTATTTTGTAGTTATGTTTTACAGGAAATACTCAAATAACTGCAAACTCAATATGACAAATAAACTGTTATTATTTATTCATCGACATACATAGGTTTGTTCCTATAAAATACTATCCAAAAATAAAAGAACCAATGCACCACCATTGGCATTGGAATTCTACAACCTTAATTTGTCTCTGAGGGCCACTTTGTTCTGCTGCAGTAGCTTTTAAATAACAAAGCTTAACCCCAAGATAAAAAGCACACAATAAAAACAGACATTATAGACAGGTAAGAATGGCCCTGAATTCAGATTTAACAGGTCTCATAAAAACATACACTGCAAAAACTGAAACGTTGACTGAATTAAATGTATTATCATTTTTTGCTTTCAACTAGCCTAATACAGTTATGTGAAATCTGTTGACTCACACAAAATACTCTCAGTCCACTAATCCCTCCCAGAAAGCTTGCGGGTCTGTCTCGTCCTCCCTGTTTTTGGGAGAGACTGCAGCACACACACCTGTCCGCTGTATAATTCCATGTCTGCCTGACACATTGTGCCGGGAGTGATGCTGAACCTTTCCAGTTCGCTTTAGCAGAGTAAACAACACATCTTCAGCCATGCCTGTCCATCTGAAACGCTGCTTACCACACTGTTCACACCGCCTGCAGCACCTGAGTTTAAAACCTCCAGAAAGTGCTTTAGAGAGGAGTCTGTAGCAATTATTATGGACACATTATTTTCGGAGGCTTTTGTGATTCTTAGAGAATGTCAACCACATAAAGCACTAGATAGAAATGTGTTTTTTAATATGAATGGTAATTGAAAGGGCTTGATTCCTCATGTATCGCGATAGAGGCCTGTAAAAACTGCCTTCAAAATAAAAGCGCTAGCTCTTAATTGTCAGTAACAAATATACCTTAAAAATACCTAAAAATATATACCTTAAATATTTATATATATATATATATATATATATATATATATATAGTGAAGCTTAAATATTAAGTATGTCAGTTACAGTTTTTCCTTGACTGAAAGAAAAAAAAAGAAAGATATAAATATATATATTAATAATAAAAAGCTTTATTTTTTAAGACTTTTGAACACCATTAACATTTCACTTGTCAACCTCCCTATGTTGTTTTTTGTTATAGGCAGCATATATAAAAAATCTTGAATGTTAAATATCACACTTTAATGTACATTTACCTTTTATAAACGTATTTTTCAGGAACTATATATAATTGTAATTCTGGTGTGTAAAGATGAATGATAATTACAACATTAGATATGTCTTCATGGGCTTTGAACACACCCTTTAATGGTAAGCATACTGTGACTGATAAGTGTGTAAGTAATAACAAACCTACAGCTTTCATATACAGCGTTAGCAAATTATATGGGATTGCTACTGTATGATTGTTGAGTTAATACAAAGTTATTTTTACATGAATAAGCATTTAAATGTCTTTATTTTCATCTATTTGGTGTTCATACTGGCAAGATACTGGAATGTTAAGGATGGGTTGAAATCGAGTGTTCAGAAAACACAATAAGGATATAACAGGAACAATGTCAGGTCATTTGGATGAAATATCACTCAAATATTTTCTAACTTTTGTTCTGTTTTACTAAGTCATGTTTGTGATTTCATTAATGAAACTTTTTTCACCACAGCATGCGCTATATACAGTAAGTTAAGGGGGAAACAGTTAACAATGAAGCTCAGCAGTTCTCTACTTGAATGAAGTTAAATTATTTTCCAAAACAATAACTCACCACAAGTCATTTCTGTCATGGTTTCAAACACCTGCCCAGTTTAGAGGAAAGGAAAGAAGCTTAAGTTGAAACACTACGTACCTTCAGGCTGAAACACACAAGAAAACAGCCCAAAGCAGCAGCAGAGAGAAACACACACACACACACACACACACACACACACACACACACACACACACACACACACACACACACACACACACACACACACACACACTTTTATATACATTGATACACGTGTAATTCTAGTAGCACATCAGATTTGATCGTTTATACAATCGGTGTTTTTTGATACTGTGTTTGCATTTATTATGAGAATAGTTTTTCAATGTTTGATACAAAAACTTGATTTTCTGATGATGAGATTTGTCTCTTAATTATGGCATTTGCATTTATAATAGAACTGTACCTTGTAATTGTAATACGTGTGTCCTGTTTATCTGAGAGTTGTGGAGACATTTATTTTTTAATCTATTATTTATGGAGTTTGTACTTTATGATCTTATATGTGTTTTTTGTTAAATGCAAAATGTCTTGTCATCATGGTAATTCTACATCATAATACATCACATACATAATAATATTAGTATCTCTTCAGATTATTTTGTGATCAATCAAATATTGATGCTGATTAAGGAGAAAAAGCAGCATAAACGGTATGTTTGTTTTTTTAAATCTGTATTTCTAACTTATAGGTTTATAGGTATTATGTATTAATTACCTTTCCGAGAACCAGTACCTTATCGTGGTGGAGAGGTTTGTGTGCCCCGATGAACCTGGGGGCTGTGTTGTCTGGAACCTTGTGTTCCTGGTAGGGTCTCCCATGGCAAATTGGTCTCAGGTAAGGGGCCAGACTAAGATTGGTTCAAAAAGACTTCATGAATGAACATCATTGGAAGCGAGGATACCCGGCCCGGAGGAAGCCCGGGGTCCCCTTCTGGAGCCAGGCCCAGAAGGAGGACTCGTCAGCGAGCGTCTGGTGGCCGGGCTTGCCACGGAGCCCGGCCGGGCACAGCCCGAAAAAGCAACGTGGGCAACACCTCCGCTTCTCCGTCCCGCGGGCCCACCACCTACGGGAAACAACGATGGGGTCGGGTGCGCTGCCAGAAGGGTGGCAGTGAAAGCAGAGGGTCTCGACGGACCAGACTCAGGCGACAGAAGTTGGCTTTGGGGACGTGGAATGTCACCTCTCTGGGGGGGAAGGAGCCGGAGCTTGTGCGGGAGGTGGAGCGTTACCAGCTGGATCTGGTGGGGCTCACTTCTACGCACAGCGTCGGCTCTGGAACCTTACTTCTGGATAAGGGTTGGACTCTATTCTTCTCCGGAGTTGCCCAAGGGGTGAGGCGCCGAGCGGGTGTGGGGATACTCACAAGCCCCCGGTTGAGTGCCGCTTTGTTGGAGTTTACCCCAGTGGACGAGAGGGTCGCCTCCCTACGCCTGCGGGTCATGGGGGGGAAAACTCTGACTGTTGTGTGTGCTTATGCACCAAACAGCAGTTCAGAGTATTCGGCCTTCTTGGAGACCCTGAAAGAAGTCCTGTATGGGGCTCCTGAAGGGGACTCCTTAGTCTTGCTGGGAGACTTCAACGCACACGTGGGCAATGATGGAGACACTTGGAGGGGCGTGATTGGGAGGAACGGCCCCCCCTGATCTGAACCGGAGTGGTGGTTTGTTACTGGACTTCTGTGCTAGTCATGGATTGGCCATAACAAACACCATGTTTGAACATAAGGATGCTCATAAGTGTACGTGGTACCAGAGCACCCTAGGCAGAAGGTCCATGATCGATTTTGTAATCGTATCATCGGATCTGAGGCCGCATGTTTTGGACACTCGGGTGAAGAGAGGGGCGGAGTTGTCAACTGATCACCATCTGGTGGTGAGTTGGGTCGAGTGGCGGGGGAAGCCTCTGGACAGACCTGGTAAGCCCAAACGTGTAGTGCGGGTGAACTGGGAACGTCTGGAAGAGTCCCATGTCCAGGAAGCCTTCAACTCACACCTCCGGCGGAGCTTTTCAGGCATCCCTGTGGAGGCTGGGGACATTGAACCAGAGTGGGCGGTGTTCAAAGCCTCTATTGCCGAAGCTGCGGCGGGGAGCTGTGGTCTCAAGGTCTTAGGTGCCTCAAGGGGCGGTAACCCTCGAACCTCGTGGTGGACACCGGTGGTTAGGGAAGCCGTCCGACTGAAGAAGGAGGCCTTCCGGGATATGTTATCCCTGGGTACTCCTGACGCAGTTGCAAGGTATCGACAGGCCCGAAGGGCAGCAGCCTCAGCCGTGGCCGACGCAAAGCAGCGGGTGTGGGAGAAGTTCGGAGAAGCCATGGAGAAGGACTTTCGGTCGGCACCAAAGTTGTTCTGGAAAACCGTCCGACACCTCAGGAGGGGGAAGCAGGGTACCATCCAAGCTGTGTACAGTAAGGATGGGGCGTTGTTGACCTCAACTGATAGTGTGTTAGGGCGGTGGAAGGAACACTTTGAGGAACTCCTGAATCCGACAACTCCGCACTCTATGTTAGAGGCAGAGCTGGAGTATGAAGGGGGATCAATTCCAATCTCACGGGGGGAAGTCACTGAGGTAGTTAAACAGCTCCACAGTGGCAAAGCCCCGGGGGTGGATGAGATCCGCCCAGAAATGCTGAAGGCTCTGGGTGTTGAGGGACTGTCATGGTTGACACGTCTCGTCAACATTGCGTGGAAGTCGGAAACAGTACCGAAGGAGTGGCAGACCGGGGTGGTGGTTCCTCTCTTTAAAAAGGGGGATCAGAGGGTGTGTGCCAATTACAGAGGCATCACATTACTCAGCCTCCCCGGGAAAGTTTACTCTAAGGTGCTGGAAAGGAGGGTCCGGCCGATTGTCGAACCTCAGATTGAGAGGAACAATGCGGTTTTCGTCCTGGTCGTGGAACGACGGACCAGCTTTTCACTCTCGCAAGGATCCTGGAGGGGGCCTGGGAGTACGCTCATCCGGTCTACATGTGCTTTGTGGATTTGGAGAAGGCGTATGACCGGGTTCCAGGGAGATACTGTGGGAGGTGCTGCGGGAGTATGGGGTGAGGGGGTCTTTGCTCAGGGCCATCCAATCTCTGTACTCCCAAAGCGAGAGCTGTGTCCGGGTCCTCGGCAGCACGTCGGACCGTTTTCCGGTGAGGGTTGGCCTCCGCCAGGGCTGCGCTTTGTCACCAATCCTGTTTGTGATATTCATGGACAGGATTTCGAGGCGTAGTCGTGGGGGAGGGGGTTTGCAGTTCGGTGGGCTAAGGATTGCACCACTGCTTTTTGCAGATGATGTGGTCCTAATGGCTTCATCGGTCTGTGACCTTCAGCACTCACTGGATCGGTTCGCGGCCGAGTGTGAAGCGGCTGGGATGAGGATCAGCACCTCCAAATCTGAGGCCATGGTTCTCAGCAGGAAACCGATGGATTGTCCACTCCAGGTAGGGAATGAAGCCTTACCCCAAGTGAAGGAGTTCAAGTATCTCGGGGTCTTGTTCTCGAGTGAGGGAACAATGGAGCGTGAGATGGGCCGGAGAATCGGAGCAGCGGGAGCGGTACTGCAGTCGCTTTGCCGCACCGTTGTGACGAAAAGAGAGCTGAGCCAGAAGGCAACGCTCTCTGTCTACGGGCCCCTCTTCGTTCCCCCCTCACCCTTTGGGCTGAAAAGGGTGGGTCATGGGCCGGGAAAAAACGAGATCGCGGATACAGCGGGCCGAAATTGGGGTTTCTTCCCCAGGGTGGCTGGATTCCCCTTTGGGATTTTGGTGAGAAGTTCAGTCATAGGAGGGGGCTCGGGGTTTGAACCGCGCTCCCTTGCGTTGAAAAAAGCCAGGGGTTTAGGGGGGGTTTGGGCACTAGTGAGGGTGCCACCTGGGGCCCCCCCTAGGGGGGTTTTTTCCCGGCACGTTTCCCCGGGGAAAAGGGCGAGGGGGTTTGACAGGGCCAGGTGGAGGGTTTTTATCTTTCACTGGCTGGGACGCCTTGGAATCCCCCCGTCAAAAGCGGGTTTTTGGGGGCCGGGGGGAAAAGGGAAAATTTGGGGCTCCCCTTTCTGGAGCTGTTACCCCCGCGACCCTGACGGGAAAAAAACGGGGAAGAAGATGGATGGAAAGGGTATTTAATTTTGAAATGGTGTTTACATTTAAACGTTTTTTTTGTTGGGTTTTATCTTTTTGTAAATTTTTTTTTATAGAAAAGACTGTTAAACATGAGAAACGTATCTTAAAAAAATGAAACCGGGTATTTAAAATTTTGCTTTTTTAGCAGTGTTCCAAAAGTTACTTCCAAAATGTATACAGCAAATATTAAATTTTTACTGTCTTTTTAAAAATAATAAATAACATTACATTATTACTGTCTCTGAACTGTAAAAGCGTTTTCACTACTTTTGGGGTTACTTTTCGTTTCTTTCACCAAAATAACGCTAAAGTGTGGCTTTAAATGCTAAAAGGTTTGTTTTTTTGCAGTCAATAATTTTTTCTATCATCTATCTGGCAAATACATGCTGAAAATAGGGGAAAGGGGCAAGAAAAAAACTCAGCTCCCTTTTTAAATGTGCTGAATAAAATGTGTTTTCCGGTAAAAAATGGTCTCTGTGTGGGCATTTTTAAAAAATGTTAGTGGAGCCCGCCGGCCCCCGTTACTGTGTTTCAACGAGTTCTTGGCCCGCGTTAGCTCACCCTTTTCATTTGGGGTGTTAACGGGGGGTTTGGTTCCACGAGGACAGAGGCTGGATATCTTCAACACTCTGCCACGAGTTTACTGAAAATTTCTGGGGTTTAAACCGCAGACCCCGAGGGAAAAATTTCCCTTTTGTTTCTTTTGACCTGCGCGCACTCCTTTCCCTTTGGTTTTTTTCTCCGAGCCTGCAGCTCGCAAATTTTGAGGCCCGCCCGCTCTGCATTTTTGGGAAACTGTTTCTGCAGCCCCCTTTTAAAAAATTTGTAAACAGGCTTATGGGGGTAACTATTTACCCGCACAAATTATTTCTTGGGGGTCAGAATGTTCGGATGTTTGTGAGTTTTTTAAAAAAAAAACACCCCATTTTCCCGGTTTTTTTAAAAGTGTTGTAATGTCAGGGTTGGGGAAAAAAGGGCCCCCCAAATGCCCCGTAAATCCCGGGGGAAACAGGGAAAGGGGCAAAAAAAAAAAGCGGGGGGGGTGGGGGGGGGGGGGGAAAAAAAATTGGGGGGGGGGGGGGGGGGGGGGGGGGGGGGGGGGGGGGGGGGGGGGAAAACCCCTTTGTTAAAAAGGGGTATTTAATTAAAAGGATGCAGCAGTAGGGTTTTAAAAAGTTTTAAAACTGGGCTCAATGGCCCGGGACACGGGCCACAGGCCCCCTGTGAGTGGAGCTCATCAGTAGTTACGTTGGCGGGCCGGACAAAGAAGCGATTTTACAATAAGGGCAGTTTTATAGAACCTTTTGACCTTACAATAAACAACTTGGGAAAAAAGACGTGCTCGGGCCGTGCTCTCATTGGTTTGGGAGGGGGGGGCGGTTTTTTTGGCCCTTGTCCCCTGGGGGTTTTCCGGTTTTTTTATAGGCTCAAGTCGCGGGGGGGGGTTTATACGTCACCCTCGCCATCTTGGGTTGTCCCGAAGCTCCACCCGAGAAAAATTTTAATATTGCGAAACGTTTACTCTCAAAACCGTTCCCGGGATGGTACTGCACCTGGGGGGGGTGGTGGGCAGTGCAGAATGAAGGGGGTCCTATGGGGGCCCCCCCCTAGATTCCTACTTTTTTTTGGTAAAATTTTTTTTTAAATCACTGCTATATTTTTTTAAACAGGAAAGGATAATCCCACAAACGACAATAGCTAGTTTTTAAAATTCGCTTGATTTTGACTAAAATTAGGTTTTTGTAATGGGATGACGCATGGTGAAAAATTGTTTTAGGGCCCCTTGTGTCTCTCCTTCCCCTTTTCCCTTTTCCCCGCAGCAACAGCTGCATACGATCGCCTTTTGGGGCTCTGGGGACTGTTTTGAACGGCTTACTGTTTTGAAAAGGTGTGAATTTTTTGATACCATAATTAAAAAATCTTAACAACATTAAGTGTTAATGAAGACTTTTGATTTGAATAGCTTTTTTGAAAAATACGTTATTTGGGTTCCCTTCAGTTGGCTCATTGCACTTTAGGGACTTTACCCGAGGGGAAATTGCTAACGTTTGATATGGCGCAGAAAAAAAAAGTTTGACAATAAAAATGTGTGGTTAATGGTGAAAGTATGGCGACGAGTTAATACAAGGTGTATGAAAAAAGTTTGTCGTTATTTGTTAACTATTGTTTTAGTATCCCCTCCAAAGTTGTAAGTGAGTAGAAATGGGATCCCTGACGGGCTTTGGCGTTTTGTGTTCTGTGGACAGGGACCAAAAGGTATTCTTCGGTCGTAAACCCGTTGAGTTCTCATTTACCCAAAACGGCTTTCATTAGCCAGAGCTAGCAGAAACCGGGTGCAAATTTCCAAAAAGTAAAAACAAAGGGAGACCCCAGATTATTCCCCTTTTGAGAAAAAAATCCTGTGACCTTTTGGAAAACCCCAAAAGTATTTGGGTTTTTTTAAAGATATTGGAAAATGATGTGCTACCCCCTAGCTCCTAGGGGTCCATGTATTTTGCCTCGCCCGCGATCGCCCCCCCAGGTAATGCAGCCAAAATTTGGTAAATGGGGGGGGAAAAAGAGTAAGGGGTTTCCCTAAAGGGGGGTTTGCTTCCTAGTATTTATTTTGCAATCCTTTGAAGTTTATCAGTTATTAAACACGGGAAAGATCATTGCAGATAATGGGAGAGGGAGGGGGTGGGTTTTTATGTAACTCCACGCCCTTTTCCCCCCTTTTTATTTAAAACAATATTAGTTTTTTGCTATCTGAGGCTAAAAACAAAAACCGGGAATCTACCAATTGGGGAAAAATGTCCCTCCAGAAAACAGTGAATTTCTTTTAATGTTTTCCCCTCAAAAATTTTTGATTATTTCTAACGGACTAAATCACAGGGTTCACAAGACGAGAGACGTGGAAAGGGGGGGGAGAAACACAAGGGCAAAGGTGAACACAATAACGCATCAGGCACAGGGGGAAAAGCGCAGGAAGTGAAGCTTACATGAAAAAGTGGGGAAAAAAAATTTTAAATAAAAAACACAACAGAAAGACTGACACGAAACAAGGTCTGACAGTAAGCTTATGGAATTTTAAGGGATTATTTACCCAAATTTTAGAAGAATGCATTACTAAATCCGTTCTTTTGTAAGCGTTACCACCCCAAATTGATATTTTAGATATTTAAATTTAACCCACTGCAATTATTCAACTGTATATTGTTCAAAATTTTTAAAGAAAGTAAATCTTAAACACTTATCAGTGCATGGAAAAAAGAATCAAATGCAGAGAAACAAAATCCCACGCAAAAAATAATTAAGAGCTTACGGGGGTCACTTTTAAAAACTGTATTTTGTCATAATTAATGATTATAAACCTGAAATTTTTAGTGACATAAGTTTTTTTGGGTTTATCCCTATTTTAAAAAAAAGTTCCCACAAATCTTGTTGGGTGAGGGCACTGTGCAGTTTACATTTTTTCAGATATTGAAAAAAGATTTTCACTAATCTGAAATTAATGCCTTGAGGGCACATGTCCCCCACCAAAACACACACACCAGGGCCCCGGGAAAATTGGGGGCAATTTTTGCCCCCGAGGATTTCTGCCAATCACAGCTGAGGAGGGGAGGACAAT